>NC_139343.1:0-297541 GCF_056507025.1 Lutjanus erythropterus
TGGGTGTGTGTGTGTGTGTGTGTGTGTGTGTGTGTGTGCAGACAAAGTTATGGGGGTGCAGAGCCTGCTTTCAAGTCTGTACCACATTCACTTCAAAAGTTATTCCACAAAAACCCGTCCAGGTATGCACCAGAGTCCTCGAGGTTCTAGTTGACCCACTTCCCAACCTTGTAGAGACTCGATGGTGGTACCCTTGGATCCGGAATGTCCAAAAATGGGGGTGCAGAGCTTAGTTTCACGTCTCTACCACCTTTCCTTCAAACGTTATCCTCCAAAAACCCGTCGAGTTATGCACCAGAGTCCTCAAGGTTCTGGTTGACCCACTTCCCGACCTCGTAGAGACGCGAGGGTGGCACCGTTGGATGCGGAATGTCCAGAAATGGGGGTGCAAAGCTTGGTTTCAAGTCTCTACCACCATCCCTTCAAAAGTTATCCCCCGAAACCTGTCGAGGTATGCACCAGAGTCCTCGAGGTTCTGGTTGACCCACTTCCCGACCTCGTAGAGACTCGAGGGTGGCACCGTTGGATCCGGAATGTCCGAAATGGGGGTGCAGAGCTTGGTTTCAAATCTCTACCACCATCCCTTCAAAAGTTATCCCCCGAAAACCAGTGGAGGTATGATAATGACATGGTGCTAGGGTTATAACCTAACACTGATGGCATCACAGAGCCCATGCTAGATCAAAGCACAGTGTCTGTGACGTCATCACGTTGCCTTTGATGACATCACAGCCACCTAACATTCTGATGTGTTCACTTGTGTGTGTGTGTATGTGTGTTGTGGGTGTGTGTGTGTGTGTGTGTGTGTGTGTGTGTGTGTGCAGACAAAGTTATGGGGGTGCAGAGCCTGCTTTCAAGTCTGTACCACATTCACTTCAAAAGTTATTCCACAAAAACCCGTCCAGGTATGCACCAGAGTCCTCGAGGTTCTAGTTGACCCACTTCCCAACCTTGTAGAGACTCGATGGTGGTACCCTTGGATCCGGAATGTCCAAAAATGGGGGTGCAGAGCTTAGTTTCACGTCTCTACCACCTTTCCTTCAAACGTTATCCTCCAAAAACCCATCGAGGTATGCACCAGAGTCCTCGAGGTTCTAGTTGACCCACTTCCCAACCTTGTAGAGACTCGATGGTGGTACCCTTGGATCCGGAATGTCCAAAAATGGGGGTGCAGAGCTTAGTTTCACGTCTCTACCACCTTTCCTTCAAACGTTATCCTCCAAAAACCCATCGAGGTATGCACCAGAGTCCTTGAGGTTCTGGTTGACCCACTTCCCGACGTCGTAGAGACTCGATGGTGGCACCGTTGGATCCGGAATGTCCGAAAATGGGGGTGCAGAGCTTGGTTTCAAGTCTCTACCACCATCCCTTCAAAAGTTATCCCCCGAAACCTGTCGAGGTATGCACCAGAGTCCTCGAGGTTCTGGTTGACCCACTTCCCGACGTCGTAGAGACTCGACGGTGGCACCGTTGGATCCGGAATGTCCGAAAATGGGGGTGCAGAGCTTGGTTTCAAGTCTCTACCACCATCCCTTCAAAAGTTATCCCCCGAAACCTGTCGAGGTATGCACCAGAGTCCTCGAGGTTCTGGTTGACCCACTTCCCGACCTCGTAGAGACTCGAGGGTGGCACCGTTGGATCCGGAATGTCCGAAAATGGGGGTGCAGAGCTTGGTTTCAAGTCTCTACCACCATCCCTTCAAAAGTTATCCCCCGAAAACCAGGGGAGGTATGATAATGACATGGTGCTAGGGTTATAACCTAACACTGATGGCATCACAGAGCCCATGCTAGATCAAAGCACAGTGTCTGTGACGTCATCACGTTGCCTTTGATGACATCACAGCCACCTAACATTCTGATGTGTTCACTTGTGTGTGTGTGTATGTGTGTTGTGGGTGTGGGTGTGTGTGCGTGTGTGTGTGTGTGTGTGTGTGCAGACAAAGTTATGGGGGTGCAGAGCCTGCTTTCAAGTCTGTACCACATTCACTTCAAAAGTTATTCCACAAAAACCCGTCCAGGTATGCACCAGAGTCCTCGAGGTTCTAGTTGACCCACTTCCCAACCTTGTAGAGACTCGATGGTGGTACCCTTGGATCCGGAATGTCCAAAAATGGGGGTGCAGAGCTTAGTTTCACGTCTCTACCACCTTTCCTTCAAACGTTATCCTCCAAAAACCCATCGAGGTATGCACCAGAGTCCTCGAGGTTCTAGTTGACCCACTTCCCAACCTTGTAGAGACTCGATGGTGGTACCCTTGGATCCGGAATGTCCAAAAATGGGGGTGCAGAGCTTAGTTTCACGTCTCTACCACCTTTCCTTCAAACGTTATCCTCCAAAAACCCGTCGAGGTATGCACCAGAGTCTTCAAGGTTCTGGTTGACCCACTTCCCGACCTCGTAGAGACGCGAGGGTGGCACCGTTGGATCCGGAATGTCCGAAAATGGGGGTGCAGAGCTTGGTTTCAAGTCTCTACCACCATCCATTCAAAAGTTATCCCCCGAAACCTGTCGAGGTATGCACCAGAGTACTCGAGGTTCTGGTTGACCCACTTCCCGACCTCGTAGAGACTCCAGGGTGGCACCGTTGGATCCGGAATGTCCGAAAATGGGGGTGCAGAGCTTGGTTTCAAGTCTCTACCACCATCCCTTCAAAAGTTATCCCCCGAAACCTGTCGAGGTATGCACCAGAGTCCTCGAGGTTCTGGTTGACCCACTTCCCGACCTCGTAGAGACTCGAGGGTGGCACCGTTGGATCCGGAATGTCCGAAAATGGGGGTGCAGAGCTTGGTTTCAAGTCTCTACCACCATCCCTTCAAAAGTTATCCCCCGAAAACCAGTGGAGGTATGATAATGACATGGTGCTAGGGTTATAACCTAACACTGATGGCATCACAGAGCCCATGCTAGATCAAAGCACAGTGTCTGTGACGTCATCACGTTGCCTTTGATGACATCACAGCCACCTAACATTCTGATGTGTTCACTTGTGTGTGTGTGTATGTGTGTTGTGGGTGTGGGTGTGTGTGTGTGTGTGTGTGTGTGTGTGTGTGCAGACAAAGTTATGGGGGTGCAGAGCCTGCTTTCAAGTCTGTACCACATTCACTTCAAAAGTTATTCCACAAAAACCCGTCGAGGTATGCACCAGAGTCCTCGAGGTTCTAGTTGACCCACTTCCCAACCTTGTAGAGACTCGATGGTGGTACCCTTGGATCCGGAATGTCCAAAAATGGGGGTGCAGAGCTTAGTTTCACGTCTCTACCACCTTTCCTTCAAACGTTATCCTCCAAAAACCCGTCGAGGTATGCACCAGAGTCTTCAAGGTTCTGGTTGACCCATTTCCCGACCTCGTAGAGACGCGAGGGTGGCACCGTTGGATCCGGAATGTCCGAAAATGGGGGTGCAGAGCTTGGTTTCAAGTCTCTACCACCATCCCTTCAAAAGTTATCCCCCGAAACCTGTCGAGGTATGCACCAGAGTACTCGAGGTTCTGGTTGACCCACTTCCCGACGTCGTAGAGACTCCAGGGTGGCACCGTTGGATCCGGAATGTCCGAAAATGGGGGTGCAGAGCTTGGTTTCAAGTCTCTACCACCATCCCTTCAAAAGTTATCCCCCGAAACTTGTCGAGGTATGCACCAGAGTCCTCGAGGTTCTGGTTGACCCACTTCCCGACGTCGTAGAGACTCGAGGGTGGCACCGTTGGATCCGGAATGTCCGAAAATGGGGGTGCAGAGCTTGGTTTCAAGTCTCTACCACCATCCCTTCAAAAGTTATCCCCCGAAAGCCAGTGGAGGTATGATAATGACATGGTGCTAGGGTTATAACCTAACACTGATGGCATCACAGAGCCCATGCTAGATCAAAGCACAGTGTCTGTGACGTCATCACGTTGCCTTTGATGACATCACAGCCACCTAACATTCTGATGTGTTCACTTGTGTGTGTGTGTATGTGTGTTGTGGGTGTGGGTGTGTGTGTGTGTGTGTGTGTGTGTGTGTGTGCAGACAAAGTTATGGGGGTGCAGAGCCTGCTTTCAAGTCTGTACCACATTCACTTCAAAAGTTATTCCACAAAAACCCGTCCAGGTATGCACCAGAGTCCTCGAGGTTCTAGTTGACCCACTTCCCAACCTTGTAGAGACTCGATGGTGGTACCCTTGGATCCGGAATGTCCAAAAATGGGGGTGCAGAGCTTAGTTTCACGTCTCTACCACCTTTCCTTCAAACGTTATCCTCCAAAAACCCGTCGAGGTATGCACCAGAGTCTTCAAGGTTCTGGTTGACCCACTTCCCGACCTCGTAGAGACTCGATGGTGGTACCCTTGGATCCGGAATGTCCAAAAATGGGGGTGCAGAGCTTAGTTTCACGTCTCTACCACCTTTCCTTCAAACGTTATCCTCCAAAAACCCATCGAGGTATGCACCAGAGTCCTCGAGGTTCTGGTTGACCCACTTCCCGACCTCGTAGAGACTCCAGGGTGGCACCGTTGGATCCGGAATGTCCGAAAATGGGGGTGCAGAGCTTGGTTTCAAGTCTCTACCACCATCCCTTCAAAAGTTATCCCCCGAAACCTGTCGAGGTATGCACCAGAGTCCTCGAGGTTCTGGTTGACCCACTTCCCGACCTCGTAGAGACTCGAGGGTGGCACCGTTGGATCCGGAATGTCCGAAAATGGGGGTGTAGAGCTTGGTTTCAAGTCTCTACCACCATCCCTTCAAAAGTTATCCCCCGAAAACCAGTGGAGGTATGATAATGACATGGTGCTAGGGTTATAACCTAACACTGATGGCATCACAGAGCCCATGCTAGATCAAAGCACAGTGTCTGTGACGTCATCACGTTGCCTTTGATGACATCACAGCCACCTAACATTCTGATGTGTTCACTTGTGTGTGTGTGTATGTGTGTTGTGGGTGTGGGTGTGTGTGTGTGTGAGTGTGTGTGTGTGCAGACAAAGTTATGGGGGTGCAGAGCCTGCTTTCAAGTCTGTACCACATTCACTTCAAAAGTTATTCCACAAAAACCCGTCCAGGTATGCACCAGAGTCCTCGAGGTTCTAGTTGACCCACTTCCCAACGTTGTAGAGACTCGATGGTGGTACCCTTGGATCCGGAATGTCCAAAAATGGGGGTGCAGAGCTTAGTTTCACGTCTCTACCACCTTTCCTTCAAACGTTATCCTCCAAAAACCCATCGAGGTATGCACCAGAGTCCTCGAGGTTCTGGTTGACCCACTTCCCGACGTCGTAGAGATTCGATGGTGGCACCGTTGGATCCGGAATGTCCGAAAATGGGGGTGCAGAGCTTGGTTTCAAGTCTCTACCACCATCCCTTCAAAAGTTATCCCCCGAAACCTGTCGAGGTATGCACCAGAGTCCTCGAGGTTCTGGTTGACCCACTTCCCGACGTCGTAGAGACTCGAGGGTGGCACCGTTGGATCCGGAATGTCCGAAAATGGGGGTGCAGAGCTTGGTTTCAAGTCTCTACCACCATCCCTTCAAAAGTTATCCCCCAAAACCTGTCGAGGTATGCACCAGAGTCCTCGAGGTTCTGGTTGACCCACTTCCCGACCTCGTAGAGACTCGAGGGTGGCACCGTTGGATCCGGAATGTCCGAAAATGGGGGTGCAGAGCTTGGTTTCAAGTCTCTACCACCATCCCTTCAAAAGTTATCCCCCGAAAACCAGGGGAGGTATGATAATGACATGGTGCTAGGGTTATAACCTAACACTGATGGCATCACAGAGCCCATGCTAGATCAAAGCACAGTGTCTGTGACGTCATCACGTTGCCTTTGATGACATCACAGCCACCTAACATTCTGATGTGTTCACTTGTGTGTGTGTGTATGTGTGTTGTGGGTGTGGGTGTGTGTGTGTGTGTGTGTGTGTGTGTGTGTGTGCAGACAAAGTTATGGGGGTGCAGAGCCTGCTTTCAAGTCTGTACCACATTCACTTCAAAAGTTATTCCACAAAAACCCGTCCAGGTATGCACCAGAGTCCTCGAGGTTCTAGTTGACCCACTTCCCAACCTTGTAGAGACTCGATGGTGGTACCCTTGGATCCGGAATGTCCAAAAATGGGGGTGCAGAGCTTAGTTTCACGTCTCTACCACCTTTCCTTCAAACGTTATCCTCCAAAAACCCGTCGAGGTATGCACCAGAGTCCTCAAGGTTCTGGTTGACCCACTTCCCGACCTCGTAGAGACGCGAGGGTGGCACCGTTGGATGCGGAATGTCCAGAAATGGGGGTGCAAAGCTTGGTTTCAAGTCTCTACCACCATCCCTTCAAAAGTTATCCCCCGAAACCTGTCGAGGTATGCACCAGAGTCCTCGAGGTTCTGGTTGACCCACTTCCCGACCTCGTAGAGACTCGAGGGTGGCACCGTTGGATCCGGAATGTCCGAAAATGGGGGTGCAGAGCTTGGTTTCAAATCTCTACCACCATCCCTTCAAAAGTTATCCCCCGAAAACCAGTGGAGGTATGATAATGACATGGTGCTAGGGTTATAACCTAACACTGATGGCATCACAGAGCCCATGCTAGATCAAAGCACAGTGTCTGTGACGTCATCACGTTGCCTTTGATGACATCACAGCCACCTAACATTCTGATGTGTTCACTTGTGTGTGTGTGTATGTGTGTTGTGGGTGTGGGTGTGTGTGTGTGTGTGTGTGTGTGTGTGTGTGCAGACAAAGTTATGGGGGTGCAGAGCCTGCTTTCAAGTCTGTACCACATTCACTTCAAAAGTTATTCCACAAAAACCCGTCCAGGTATGCACCAGAGTCCTCGAGGTTCTAGTTGACCCACTTCCCAACCTTGTAGAGACTCGATGGTGGTACCCTTGGATCCGGAATGTCCAAAAATGGGGGTGCAGAGCTTAGTTTCACGTCTCTACCACCTTTCCTTCAAACGTTATCCTCCAAAAACCCATCGAGGTATGCACCAGAGTCCTCGAGGTTCTAGTTGACCCACTTCCCAACCTTGTAGAGACTCGATGGTGGTACCCTTGGATCCGGAATGTCCAAAAATGGGGGTGCAGAGCTTAGTTTCACGTCTCTACCACCTTTCCTTCAAACGTTATCCTCCAAAAACCCATCGAGGTATGCACCAGAGTCCTTGAGGTTCTGGTTGACCCACTTCCCGACGTCGTAGAGACTCGATGGTGGCACCGTTGGATCCGGAATGTCCGAAAATGGGGGTGCAGAGCTTGGTTTCAAGTCTCTACCACCATCCCTTCAAAAGTTATCCCCCGAAACCTGTCGAGGTATGCACCAGAGTCCTCGAGGTTCTGGTTGACCCACTTCCCGACGTCGTAGAGACTCGACGGTGGCACCGTTGGATCCGGAATGTCCGAAAATGGGGGTGCAGAGCTTGGTTTCAAGTCTCTACCACCATCCCTTCAAAAGTTATCCCCCGAAACCTGTCGAGGTATGCACCAGAGTCCTCGAGGTTCTGGTTGACCCACTTCCCGACCTCGTAGAGACTCGAGGGTGGCACCGTTGGATCCGGAATGTCCGAAAATGGGGGTGCAGAGCTTGGTTTCAAGTCTCTACCACCATCCCTTCAAAAGTTATCCCCCGAAAACCAGTGGAGGTATGATAATGACATGGTGCTAGGGTTATAACCTAACACTGATGGCATCACAGAGCCCATGCTAGATCAAAGCACAGTGTCTGTGACGTCATCACGTTGCCTTTGATGACATCACAGCCACCTAACATTCTGATGTGTTCACTTGTGTGTGTGTGTATGTGTGTTGTGGGTGTGGGTGTGTGTGTGTGTGTGTGTGTGTGTGTGTGTGCAGACAAAGTTATGGGGGTGCAGAGCCTGCTTTCAAGTCTGTACCACATTCACTTCAAAAGTTATTCCACAAAAACCCGTCGAGGTATGCACCAGAGTCCTCGAGGTTCTAGTTGACCCACTTCCCAACCTTGTAGAGACTCGATGGTGGTACCCTTGGATCCGGAATGTCCAAAAATGGGGGTGCAGAGCTTAGTTTCACGTCTCTACCACCTTTCCTTCAAACGTTATCCTCCAAAAACCCGTCGAGGTATGCACCAGAGTCTTCAAGGTTCTGGTTGACCCATTTCCCGACCTCGTAGAGACGCGAGGGTGGCACCGTTGGATCCGGAATGTCCGAAAATGGGGGTGCAGAGCTTGGTTTCAAGTCTCTACCACCATCCCTTCAAAAGTTATCCCCCGAAACCTGTCGAGGTATGCACCAGAGTACTCGAGGTTCTGGTTGACCCACTTCCCGACCTCGTAGAGACTCCAGGGTGGCACCGTTGGATCCGGAATGTCCGAAAATGGGGGTGCAGAGCTTGGTTTCAAGTCTCTACCACCATCCCTTCAAAAGTTATCCCCCGAAACTTGTCGAGGTATGCACCAGAGTCCTCGAGGTTCTGGTTGACCCACTTCCCGACGTCGTAGAGACTCGAGGGTGGCACCGTTGGATCCGGAATGTCCGAAAATGGGGGTGCAGAGCTTGGTTTCAAGTCTCTACCACCATCCCTTCAAAAGTTATCCCCCGAAAGCCAGTGGAGGTATGATAATGACATGGTGCTAGGGTTATAACCTAACACTGATGGCATCACAGAGCCCATGCTAGATCAAAGCACAGTGTCTGTGACGTCATCACGTTGCCTTTGATGACATCACAGCCACCTAACATTCTGATGTGTTCACTTGTGTGTGTGTGTATGTGTGTTGTGGGTGTGGGTGTGTGTGTGTGTGTGTGTGTGTGTGTGTGTGCAGACAAAGTTATGGGGGTGCAGAGCCTGCTTTCAAGTCTGTACCACATTCACTTCAAAAGTTATTCCACAAAAACCCGTCCAGGTATGCACCAGAGTCCTCGAGGTTCTAGTTGACCCACTTCCCAACCTTGTAGAGACTCGATGGTGGTACCCTTGGAACCGGAATGTCCAAAAATGGGGGTGCAGAGCTTAGTTTCACGTCTCTACCACCTTTCCTTCAAACGTTATCCTCCAAAAACCCGTCGAGGTATGCACCAGAGTCTTCAAGGTTCTGGTTGACCCACTTCCCGACCTCGTAGAGACTCGATGGTGGTACCCTTGGATCCGGAATGTCCAAAAATGGGGGTGCAGAGCTTAGTTTCACGTCTCTACCACCTTTCCTTCAAACGTTATCCTCCAAAAACCCATCGAGGTATGCACCAGAGTCCTCGAGGTTCTGGTTGACCCACTTCCCGACCTCGTAGAGACTCCAGGGTGGCACCGTTGGATCCGGAATGTCCGAAAATGGGGGTGCAGAGCTTGGTTTCAAGTCTCTACCACCATCCCTTCAAAAGTTATCCCCCGAAACCTGTCGAGGTATGCACCAGAGTCCTCGAGGTTCTGGTTGACCCACTTCCCGACCTCGTAGAGACTCGAGGGTGGCACCGTTGGATCCGGAATGTCCGAAAATGGGGGTGTAGAGCTTGGTTTCAAGTCTCTACCACCATCCTTTCAAAAGTTATCCCCCGAAAACCAGTGGAGGTATGATAATGACATGGTGCTAGGGTTATAACCTAACACTGATGGCATCACAGAGCCCATGCTAGATCAAAGCACAGTGTCTGTGACGTCATCACGTTGCCTTTGATGACATCACAGCCACCTAACATTCTGATGTGTTCACTTGTGTGTGTGTGTATGTGTGTTGTGGGTGTGGGTGTGTGTGTGTGTGAGTGTGTGTGTGTGCAGACAAAGTTATGGGGGTGCAGAGCCTGCTTTCAAGTCTGTACCACATTCACTTCAAAAGTTATTCCACAAAAACCCGTCCAGGTATGCACCAGAGTCCTCGAGGTTCTAGTTGACCCACTTCCCAACGTTGTAGAGACTCGATGGTGGTACCCTTGGATCCGGAATGTCCAAAAATGGGGGTGCAGAGCTTAGTTTCACGTCTCTACCACCTTTCCTTCAAACGTTATCCTCCAAAAACCCATCGAGGTATGCACCAGAGTCCTCGAGGTTCTGGTTGACCCACTTCCCGACGTCGTAGAGACTCGAGGGTGGCACCGTTGGATCCGGAATGTCCGAAAATGGGGGTGCAGAGCTTGATTTCAAGTCTCTACCACCATCCCTTCAAAAGTTATCCCCCGAAAACCAGTGGAGGTATGATAATGACATGGTGCTAGGGTTATAACCTAACACTGATGGCATCACAGAGCCCATGCTAGATCAAAGCACAGTGTCTGTGACGTCATCACGTTGCCTTTGATGACATCACAGCCACCTAACATTCTGATGTGTTCACTTGTGTGTGTGTGTATGTGTGTTGTGGGTGTGGGTGTGTGTGTGTGTGTGTGTGTGTGTGTGTGTGCAGACAAAGTTATGGGGGTGCAGAGCCTGCTTTCAAGTCTGTACCACATTCACTTCAAAAGTTATTCCACAAAAACCCGTCCAGGTATGCACCAGAGTCCTCGAGGTTCTAGTTGACCCACTTCCCAACCTTGTAGAGACTCGATGGTGGTACCCTTGGATCCGGAATGTCCAAAAATGGGGGTGCAGAGCTTAGTTTCACGTCTCTACCACCTTTCCTTCAAACGTTATCCTCCAAAAACCCGTCGAGGTATGCACCAGAGTCCTCAAGGTTCTGGTTGACCCACTTCCCGACCTCGTAGAGACGCGAGGGTGGCACCGTTGGATCCGGAATGTCCAGGAATGGGGGTGCAAAGCTTGGTTTCAAGTCTCTACCACCATCCCTTCAAAAGTTATCCCCCGAAACCTGTCGAGGTATGCACCAGAGTCCTCGAGGTTCTGGTTGACCCACTTCCCGACCTCGTAGAGACTCGAGGGTGGCACCGTTGGATCCGGAATGTCCGAAAATGGGGGTGCAGAGCTTGGTTTCAAGTCTCTACCACCATCCCTTCAAAAGTTATCCCCCGAAAACCAGTGGAGGTATGATAATGACATGGTGCTAGGGTTATAACCTAACACTGATGGCATCACAGAGCTCATGCTAGATCAAAGCACAGTGTCTGTGACGTCATCACGTTGCCTTTGATGACATCACAGCCACCTAACATTCTGATGTCTTCACTTGTGTGTGTGTGTATGTGTGTTGTGGGTGTACGTGTGTGTGTGTGTGTGTGTGTGTGTGTGTGCAGACAAAGTTATGGGGGTGCAGAGCCTGCTTTCAAGTCTGTACCACATTCACTTCAAAAGTTATTCCACAAAAACCCGTCCAGGTATGCACCAGAGTCCTCGAGGTTCTAGTTGACCCACTTCCCAACCTTGTAGAGACTCGATGGTGGTACCCTTGGATCCGGAATGTCCAAAAATGGGGGTGCAGAGCTTAGTTTCACGTCTCTACCACCTTTCCTTCAAACGTTATCCTCCAAAAACCCATCGAGGTATGCACCAGAGTCCTCGAGGTTCTGGTTGACCCACTTCCCGACGTCGTAGAGATTCGATGGTGGCACCGTTGGATCCGGAATGTCCGAAAATGGGGGTGCAGAGCTTGGTTTCAAGTCTCTACCACCATCCCTTCAAAAGTTATCCCCCGAAAACCAGGGGAGGTATGATAATGACATGGTGCTAGGGTTATAACCTAACACTGATGGCATCACAGAGCCCATGCTAGATCAAAGCACAGTGTCTGTGACGTCATCACGTTGCCTTTGATGACATCACAGCCACCTAACATTCTGATGTGTTCACTTGTGTGTGTGTGTATGTGTGTTGTGGGTGTGGGTGTGTGTGTGTGTGTGTGTGTGTGTGTGTGTGTGCAGACAAAGTTATGGGGGTGCAGAGCCTGCTTTCAAGTCTGTACCACATTCACTTCAAAAGTTATTCCACAAAAACCCGTCCAGGTATGCACCAGAGTCCTCGAGGTTCTAGTTGACCCACTTCCCAACCTTGTAGAGACTCGATGGTGGTACCCTTGGATCCGGAATGTCCAAAAATGGGGGTGCAGAGCTTAGTTTCACGTCTCTACCACCTTTCCTTCAAACGTTATCCTCCAAAAACCCGTCGAGGTATGCACCAGAGTCCTCAAGGTTCTGGTTGACCCACTTCCCGACCTCGTAGAGACGCGAGGGTGGCACCGTTGGATGCGGAATGTCCAGAAATGGGGGTGCAAAGCTTGGTTTCAAGTCTCTACCACCATCCCTTCAAAAGTTATCCCCCGAAACCTGTCGAGGTATGCACCAGAGTCCTCGAGGTTCTGGTTGACCCACTTCCCGACCTCGTAGAGACTCGAGGGTGGTACCGTTGGATCCGGAATGTCCGAAAATGGGGGTGCAGAGCTTGGTTTCAAATCTCTACCACCATCCCTTCAAAAGTTATCCCCCGAAAACCAGTGGAGGTATGATAATGACATGGTGCTAGGGTTATAACCTAACACTGATGGCATCACAGAGCCCATGCTAGATCAAAGCACAGTGTCTGTGACGTCATCACGTTGCCTTTGATGACATCACAGCCACCTAACATTCTGATGTGTTCACTTGTGTGTGTGTGTATGTGTGTTGTGGGTGTGGGTGTGTGTGTGTGTGTGTGTGTGTGTGTGTGCAGACAAAGTTATGGGGGTGCAGAGCCTGCTTTCAAGTCTGTACCACATTCACTTCAAAAGTTATTCCACAAAAACCCGTCCAGGTATGCACCAGAGTCCTCGAGGTTCTAGTTGACCCACTTCCCGACGTCGTAGAGACTCGATGGTGGCACCGTTGTATCCGGAATGTCCGAAAATGGGGGTGCAAAGCTTGGTTTCAAGTCTCTACCACCATCCCTTCAAAAGTTATCCCCCGAAACCTGTCGAGGTATGCACCAGAGTCCTCGAGGTTCTGGTTGACCCACTTCCCGACCTCGTAGAGACTCGAGGGTGGCACCGTTGGATCCGGAATGTCCGAAAATGGGGGTGTAGAGCTTGGTTTCAAATCTCTACCACCATCCCTTCAAAAGTTATCCCCCGAAAACCAGTGGAGGTATGATAATGACATGGTGCTAGGGTTATAACCTAACACTGATGGCATCACAGAGCCCATGCTAGATCAAAGCACAGTGTCTGTGACGTCATCACGTTGCCTTTGATGACATCACAGCCACCTAACATTCTGATGTGTTCACTTGTGTCTGTGTGTATGTGTGTTGTGGGTGTGGGTGTGTGTGTGTGTGTGTGTGTGTGTGTGTGCAGACAAAGTTATGGGGGTGCAGAGCCTGCTTTCAAGTCTGTACCACATTCACTTCAAAAGTTATTCCACAAAAACCCGTCCAGGTATGCACCAGAGTCCTCGAGGTTCTAGTTGACCCACTTCCCAACCTTGTAGAGACTCGATGGTGATACCCTTGGATCCGGAATGTCTGAAAATGGGGGTGCAGAGCTTAGTTTCACGTCTCTACCACCTTTCCTTCAAACGTTATCCTCCAAAAACCCATCGAGGTATGCACCAGAGTCCTCGAGGTTCTAGTTGACCCACTTCCCAACCTTGTAGAGACTCGATGGTGGTACCCTTGGATCCGGAATGTCCAAAAATGGGGGTGCAGAGCTTAGTTTCACGTCTCTACCACCTTTCCTTCAAACGTTATCCTCCAAAAACCCATCGAGGTATGCACCAGAGTCCTTGAGGTTCTGGTTGACCCACTTCCCGACGTCGTAGAGACTCGATGGTGGCACCGTTGTATCCGGAATGTCCGAAAATGGGGGTGCAGAGCTTGGTTTCAAGTCTCTACCACCATCCCTTCAAAAGTTATCCCCCGAAACCTGTCGAGGTATGCACCAGAGTCCTCGAGGTTCTGGTTGACCCACTTCCCGACCTCGTAGAGACTCGAGGGTGGCACCGTTGGATCCGGAATGTCCGAAAATGGGGGGGCAGAGCTTGGTTTCAAGTCTCTACCACCATCCCTTCAAAAGTTATCCCCCGAAAACCAGTGGAGGTATGATAATGACATGGTGCTAGGGTTATAACCTAACACTGATGGCATCACAGAGCCCATGCTAGATCAAAGCACAGTGTCTGTGACGTCATCACGTTGCCTTTGATGACATCACAGCCACCTAACATTCTGATGTGTTCACTTGTGTGTGTGTGTATGTGTGTTGTGGGTGTGGGTGTGTGTGTGTGTGTGTGTGTGTTTGTGCAGACAAAGTTATGGGGGTGCAGAGCCTGCTTTCAAGTCTGTACCACATTCACTTCAAAAGTTATTCCACAAAAACCCGTCCAGGTATGCACCAGAGTCCTCGAGGTTCTGGTTGACCCACTTCCCGACGTCGTAGAGACTCGAGGGTGGCACCGTTGGATCCGGAATGTCCGAAAATGGGGGTGCAGAGCTTGATTTCAAGTCTCTACCACCATCCCTTCAAAAGTTATCCCCCGAAAACCAGTGGAGGTATGATAATGACATGGTGCTAGGGTTATAACCTAACACTGATGGCATCACAGAGCCCATGCTAGATCAAAGCACAGTGTCTGTGACGTCATCACGTTGCCTTTGATGACATCACAGCCACCTAACATTCTGATGTGTTCACTTGTGTGTGTGTGTATGTGTGTTGTGGGTGTGGGTGTGTGTGTGTGTGTGTGTGTGTGTGTGTGTGCAGACAAAGTTATGGGGGTGCAGAGCCTGCTTTCAAGTCTGTACCACATTCACTTCAAAAGTTATTCCACAAAAACCCGTCCAGGTATGCACCAGAGTCCTCGAGGTTCTAGTTGACCCACTTCCCAACCTTGTAGAGACTCGATGGTGGTACCCTTGGATCCGGAATGTCCAAAAATGGGGGTGCAGAGCTTAGTTTCACGTCTCTACCACCTTTCCTTCAAACGTTATCCTCCAAAAACCCGTCGAGGTATGCACCAGAGTCCTCAAGGTTCTGGTTGACCCACTTCCCGACCTCGTAGAGACGCGAGGGTGGCACCGTTGGATCCGGAATGTCCAGGAATGGGGGTGCAAAGCTTGGTTTCAAGTCTCTACCACCATCCCTTCAAAAGTTATCCCCCGAAACCTGTCGAGGTATGCACCAGAGTCCTCGAGGTTCTGGTTGACCCACTTCCCGACCTCGTAGAGACTCGAGGGTGGCACCGTTGGATCCGGAATGTCCGAAAATGGGGGTGCAGAGCTTGGTTTCAAGTCTCTACCACCATCCCTTCAAAAGTTATCCCCCGAAAACCAGTGGAGGTATGATAATGACATGGTGCTAGGGTTATAACCTAACACTGATGGCATCACAGAGCCCATGCTAGATCAAAGCACAGTGTCTGTGACGTCATCACGTTGCCTTTGATGACATCACAGCCACCTAACATTCTGATGTCTTCACTTGTGTGTGTGTGTATGTGTGTTGTGGGTGTACGTGTGTGTGTGTGTGTGTGTGTGTGTGTGTGCAGACAAAGTTATGGGGGTGCAGAGCCTGCTTTCAAGTCTGTACCACATTCACTTCAAAAGTTATTCCACAAAAACCCGTCCAGGTATGCACCAGAGTCCTCGAGGTTCTAGTTGACCCACTTCCCAACCTTGTAGAGACTCGATGGTGGTACCCTTGGATCCGGAATGTCCAAAAATGGGGGTGCAGAGCTTAGTTTCACGTCTCTACCACCTTTCCTTCAAACGTTATCCTCCAAAAACCCATCGAGGTATGCACCAGAGTCCTCGAGGTTCTGGTTGACCCACTTCCCGACGTCGTAGAGATTCGATGGTGGCACCGTTGGATCCGGAATGTCCGAAAATGGGGGTGCAGAGCTTGGTTTCAAGTCTCTACCACCATCCCTTCAAAAGTTATCCCCCGAAAACCAGGGGAGGTATGATAATGACATGGTGCTAGGGTTATAACCTAACACTGATGGCATCACAGAGCCCATGCTAGATCAAAGCACAGTGTCTGTGACGTCATCACGTTGCCTTTGATGACATCACAGCCACCTAACATTCTGATGTGTTCACTTGTGTGTGTGTGTATGTGTGTTGTGGGTGTGGGTGTGTGTGTGTGTGTGTGTGTGTGTGTGTGTGTGCAGACAAAGTTATGGGGGTGCAGAGCCTGCTTTCAAGTCTGTACCACATTCACTTCAAAAGTTATTCCACAAAAACCCGTCCAGGTATGCACCAGAGTCCTCGAGGTTCTAGTTGACCCACTTCCCAACCTTGTAGAGACTCGATGGTGGTACCCTTGGATCCGGAATGTCCAAAAATGGGGGTGCAGAGCTTAGTTTCACGTCTCTACCACCTTTCCTTCAAACGTTATCCTCCAAAAACCCGTCGAGGTATGCACCAGAGTCCTCAAGGTTCTGGTTGACCCACTTCCCGACCTCGTAGAGACTCGAGGGTGGCACCGTTGTATCCGGAATGTCCGAAAATGGGGGTGCAAAGCTTGGTTTCAAGTCTCTACCACCATCCCTTCAAAAGTTATCCCCCGAAACCTGTCGAGGTATGCACCAGAGTCCTCGAGGTTCTGGTTGACCCACTTCCCGACCTCGTAGAGACTCGAGGGTGGCACCGTTGGATCCGGAATGTCCGAAAATGGGGGTGTAGAGCTTGGTTTCAAATCTCTACCACCATCCCTTCAAAAGTTATCCCCCGAAAACCAGTGGAGGTATGATAATGACATGGTGCTAGGGTTATAACCTAACACTGATGGCATCACAGAGCCCATGCTAGATCAAAGCACAGTGTCTGTGACGTCATCACGTTGCCTTTGATGACATCACAGCCACCTAACATTCTGATGTGTTCACTTGTGTCTGTGTGTATGTGTGTTGTGGGTGTGGGTGTGTGTGTGTGTGTGTGTGTGTGTGTGTGCAGACAAAGTTATGGGGGTGCAGAGCCTGCTTTCAAGTCTGTACCACATTCACTTCAAAAGTTATTCCACAAAAACCCGTCCAGGTATGCACCAGAGTCCTCGAGGTTCTAGTTGACCCACTTCCCAACCTTGTAGAGACTCGATGGTGGTACCCTTGGATCCGGAATGTCTGAAAATGGGGGTGCAGAGCTTAGTTTCACGTCTCTACCACCTTTCCTTCAAACGTTATCCTCCAAAAACCCATCGAGGTATGCACCAGAGTCCTCGAGGTTCTAGTTGACCCACTTCCCAACCTTGTAGAGACTCGATGGTGGTACCCTTAGATCCGGAATGTCCAAAAATGGGGGTGCAGAGCTTAGTTTCACGTCTCTACCACCTTTCCTTCAAACGTTATCCTCCAAAAACCCATCGAGGTATGCACCAGAGTCCTTGAGGTTCTGGTTGACCCACTTCCCGACGTCGTAGAGACTCGATGGTGGCACCGTTGTATCCGGAATGTCCGAAAATGGGGGTGCAGAGCTTGGTTTCAAGTCTCTACCACCATCCCTTCAAAAGTTATCCCCCGAAACCTGTCGAGGTATGCACCAGAGTCCTCGAGGTTCTGGTTGACCCACTTCCCGACCTCGTAGAGACTCGAGGGTGGCACCGTTGGATCCGGAATGTCCGAAAATGGGGGTGCAGAGCTTGGTTTCAAGTCTCTACCACCATCCCTTCAAAAGTTATCCCCCGAAAACCAGTGGAGGTATGATAATGACATGGTGCTAGGGTTATAACCTAACACTGATGGCATCACAGAGCCCATGCTAGATCAAAGCACAGTGTCTGTGACGTCATCACGTTGCCTTTGATGACATCACAGCCACCTAACATTCTGATGTGTTCACTTGTGTGTGTGTGTATGTGTGTTGTGGGTGTGGGTGTGTGTGTGTGTGTGTGTGTGTTTGTGCAGACAAAGTTATGGGGGTGCAGAGCCTGCTTTCAAGTCTGTACCACATTCACTTCAAAAGTTATTCCACAAAAACCCGTCCAGGTATGCACCAGAGTCCTCGAGGTTCTGGTTGACCCACTTCCCGACGTCGTAGAGACTCGATGGTGGTACCCTTGGATCCGGAATGTCCAAAAATGGGGGTGCAGAGCTTAGTTTCAAGTCTCTACCACCTTTCCTTCAAACGTTATCCTCCAAAAACCCGTCGAGGTATGCACCAGAGTCCTCAAGGTTCTGGTTGACCCACTTCCCGACCTCGTAGAGACGCGAGGGTGGCACCGTTGGATCCGGAATGTCCAGAAATGGGGGTGCAAAGCTTGGTTTCAAGTCTCTACCACCATCCCTTCAAAAGTTATCCCCCGAAACCTGTCGAGGTATGCACCAGAGTCCTCGAGGTTCTGGTTGACCCACTTCCCGACCTCGTAGAGACTCGAGGGTGGCACCGTTGGATCCGGAATGTCCGAAAATGGGGGTGCAGAGCTTGGTTTCAAATCTCTACCACCATCCCTTCAAAAGTTATCCCCCGAAAACCAGTGGAGGTATGATAATGACATGGTGCTAGGGTTATAACCTAACACTGATGGCATCACAGAGCCCATGCTAGATCAAAGCACAGTGTCTGTGACGTCATCACGTTGCCTTTGATGACATCACAGCCACCTAACATTCTGATGTGTTCACTTGTGTGTGTGTGTATGTGTGTTGTGGGTGTGGGTGTGTGTGTGTGTGTGTGTGTGTGTGTGTGCAGACAAAGTTATGGGGGTGCAGAGCCTGCTTTCAAGTCTGTACCACATTCACTTCAAAAGTTATTCCACAAAAACCCGTCCAGGTATGCACCAGAGTCCTCGAGGTTCTAGTTGACCCACTTCCCAACCTTGTAGAGACTCGATGGTGGTACCCTTGGATCCGGAATGTCCAAAAATGGGGGTTCAGAGCTTAGTTTCACGTCTCTACCACCTTTCCTTCAAACGTTATCCTCCAAAAACCCATCGAGGTATGCACCAGAGTCCTCGAGGTTCTAGTTGACCCACTTCCCAACCTTGTAGAGACTCGATGGTGGTACCCTTGGATCCGGAATGTCCAAAAATGGGGGTGCAGAGCTTAGTTTCACGTCTCTACCACCTTTCCTTCAAACGTTATCCTCCAAAAACCCATCGAGGTATGCACCAGAGTCCTCGAGGTTCTGGTTGACCCACTTCCCGACGTCGTAGAGACTCGATGGTGGCACCGTTGTATCCGGAATATCCGAAAATGGGGGTGCAGAGCTTGGTTTCAAGTCTCTACCACCATCCCTTCAAAAGTTATCCCCCGAAACCTGTCGAGGTATGCACCAGAGTCCTCGAGGTTCTGGTTGACCCACTTCCCGACCTCGTAGAGACTCGATGGTGGTACCCTTGGATCCGGAATGTCCAAAAATGGGGGTGCAGAGCTTAGTTTCAAGTCTCTACCACCTTTCCTTCAAACGTTATCCTCCAAAAACCCGTCGAGGTATGCACCAGAGTCCTCAAGGTTCTGGTTGACCCACTTCCCGACCTCGTAGAGACGCGAGGGTGGCACCGTTGGATCCGGAATGTCCAGAAATGGGGGTGCAAAGCTTGGTTTCAAGTCTCTACCACCATCCCTTCAAAAGTTATCCCCCGAAACCTGTCGAGGTATGCACCAGAGTCCTCGAGGTTCTGGTTGACCCACTTCCCGACCTCGTAGAGACTCGAGGGTGGCACCGTTGGATCCGGAATGTCCGAAAATGGGGGTGCAGAGCTTGGTTTCAAATCTCTACCACCATCCCTTCAAAAGTTATCCCCCGAAAACCAGTGGAGGTATGATAATGACATGGTGCTAGGGTTATAACCTAACACTGATGGCATCACAGAGCCCATGCTAGATCAAAGCACAGTGTCTGTGACGTCATCACGTTGCCTTTGATGACATCACAGCCACCTAACATTCTGATGTGTTCACTTGTGTGTGTGTGTATGTGTGTTGTGGGTGTGTGTGTGTGTGTGTGTGTGTGTGTGTGTGTGTGCAGACAAAGTTATGGGGGTGCAGAGCCTGCTTTCAAGTCTGTACCACATTCACTTCAAAAGTTATTCCACAAAAACCCGTCCAGGTATGCACCAGAGTCCTCGAGGTTCTAGTTGACCCACTTCCCAACCTTGTAGAGACTCGATGGTGGTACCCTTGGATCCGGAATGTCCAAAAATGGGGGTTCAGAGCTTAGTTTCACGTCTCTACCACCTTTCCTTCAAACGTTATCCTCCAAAAACCCATCGAGGTATGCACCAGAGTCCTCGAGGTTCTAGTTGACCCACTTCCCAACCTTGTAGAGACTCGATGGTGGTACCCTTGGATCCGGAATGTCCAAAAATGGGGGTGCAGAGCTTAGTTTCACGTCTCTACCACCTTTCCTTCAAACGTTATCCTCCAAAAACCCATCGAGGTATGCACCAGAGTCCTCGAGGTTCTGGTTGACCCACTTCCCGACGTCGTAGAGACTCGATGGTGGCACCGTTGTATCCGGAATATCCGAAAATGGGGGTGCAGAGCTTGGTTTCAAGTCTCTACCACCATCCCTTCAAAAGTTATCCCCCGAAACCTGTCGAGGTATGCACCAGAGTCCTCGAGGTTCTGGTTGACCCACTTCCCGACCTCGTAGAGACTCGATGGTGGTACCCTTGGATCCGGAATGTCCAAAAATGGGGGTGCAGAGCTTAGTTTCAAGTCTCTACCACCTTTCCTTCAAACGTTATCCTCCAAAAACCCGTCGAGGTATGCACCAGAGTCCTCAAGGTTCTGGTTGACCCACTTCCCGACCTCGTAGAGACGCGAGGGTGGCACCGTTGGATCCGGAATGTCCAGAAATGGGGGTGCAAAGCTTGGTTTCAAGTCTCTACCACCATCCCTTCAAAAGTTATCCCCCGAAACCTGTCGAGGTATGCACCAGAGTCCTCGAGGTTCTGGTTGACCCACTTCCCGACCTCGTAGAGACTCGAGGGTGGCACCGTTGGATCCGGAATGTCCGAAAATGGGGGTGCAGAGCTTGGTTTCAAATCTCTACCACCATCCCTTCAAAAGTTATCCCCCGAAAACCAGTGGAGGTATGATAATGACATGGTGCTAGGGTTATAACCTAACACTGATGGCATCACAGAGCCCATGCTAGATCAAAGCACAGTGTCTGTGACGTCATCACGTTGCCTTTGATGACATCACAGCCACCTAACATTCTGATGTGTTCACTTGTGTGTGTGTGTATGTGTGTTGTGGGTGTGTGTGTGTGTGTGTGTGTGTGTGTGTGTGTGTGCAGACAAAGTTATGGGGGTGCAGAGCCTGCTTTCAAGTCTGTACCACATTCACTTCAAAAGTTATTCCACAAAAACCCGTCCAGGTATGCACCAGAGTCCTCGAGGTTCTAGTTGACCCACTTCCCAACCTTGTAGAGACTCGATGGTGTTACCCTTTTTTCCGGAATGTCCAAAAATGGGGGTTCAGAGCTTAGTTTCACGTCTCTACCACCTTTCCTTCAAACGTTATCCTCCAAAAACCCATCGAGGTATGCACCAGAGTCCTCGAGGTTCTAGTTGACCCACTTCCCAACCTTGTAGAGACTCGATGGTGGTACCCTTGGATCCGGAATGTCCAAAAATGGGGGTGCAGAGCTTAGTTTCACGTCTCTACCACCTTTCCTTCAAACGTTATCCTCCAAAAACCCATCGAGGTATGCACCAGAGTCCTCGAGGTTCTGGTTGACCCACTTCCCGACGTCGTAGAGATTCGATGGTGGCACCGTTGGATCCGGAATGTCCGAAAATGGGGGTGCAGAGCTTGGTTTCAAGTCTCTACCACCATCCCTTCAAAAGTTATCCCCCGAAACCTGTCGAGGTATGCACCAGAGTCCTCGAGGTTCTGGTTGACCCACTTCCCGACGTCGTAGAGACTCGAGGGTGGCACCGTTGGATCCGGAATGTCCGAAAATGGGGGTGCAGAGCTTGGTTTCAAGTCTCTACCACCATCCCTTCAAAAGTTATCCCCCAAAACCTGTCGAGGTATGCACCAGAGTCCTCGAGGTTCTGTTTGACCCAATTCCCGACCTCGTAGAGACTCGAGGGTGGCACCGTTGGATCCGGAATGTCCGAAAATGGGGGTGCAGAGCTTGGTTTCAAGTCTCTACCACCATCCCTTCAAAAGTTATCCCCCGAAAACCATTGGAGGTATGATAATGACATGGTGCTAGGGTTATAACCTAACACTGATGGCATCACAGAGCCCATGCTAGATCAAAGCACAGTGTCTGTGACGTCATCACGTTGCCTTTGATGACATCACAGCCACCTAACATTCTGATGTGTTCACTTGTGTGTGTGTGTATGTGTGTTGTGGGTGTGGGTGTGTGTGTGTGTGTGTGTGTGTGTGTGTGTGTGCAGACAAAGTTATGGGGGTGCAGAGCCTGCTTTCAAGTCTGTACCACATTCACTTCAAAAGTTATTCCACAAAAACCCGTCCAGGTATGCACCAGAGTCCTCGAGGTTCTAGTTGACCCACTTCCCAACCTTGTAGAGACTCGATGGTGGTACCCTTGGATCCGGAATGTCCAAAAATGGGGGTGCAGAGCTTAGTTTCACGTCTCTACCACCTTTCCTTCAAACGTTATCCTCCAAAAACCCATCGAGGTATGCACCAGAGTCCTCGAGGTTCTAGTTGACCCACTTCCCAACCTTGTAGAGACTCGATGGTGGTACCCTTGGATCCGGAATGTCCAAAAATGGGGGTGCAGAGCTTAGTTTCACGTCTCTACCACCTTTCCTTCAAACGTTATCCTCCAAAAACCCATCGAGGTATGCACCAGAGTCCTTGAGGTTCTGGTTGACCCACTTCCCGACGTCGTAGAGACTCGATGGTGGCACCGTTGTATCCGGAATGTCCGAAAATGGGGGTGCAGAGCTTGGTTTCAAGTCTCTACCACCATCCCTTCAAAAGTTATCCCCCGAAACCTGTCGAGGTATGCACCAGAGTCCTCGAGGTTCTGGTTGACCCACTTCCCGACCTCGTAGAGACTCGAGGGTGGCACCGTTGGATCCGGAATGTCCGAGAATGGGGGTGCAGAGCTTGGTTTCAAGTCTCTACCACCATCCCTTCAAAAGTTATCCCCCGAAAACCAGTGGAGGTATGATAATGACATGGTGCTAGGGTTATAACCTAACACTGATGGCATCACAGAGCCCATGCTAGATCAAAGCACAGTGTCTGTGACGTCATCACGTTGCCTTTGATGACATCACAGCCACCTAACATTCTGATGTGTTCACTTGTGTGTGTGTGTATGTGTGTTGTGGGTGTGGGTGTGTGTGTGTGTGTGTGTGTGTGTGTGCAGACAAAGTTATGGGGGTGCAGAGCCTGCTTTCAAGTCTGTACCACATTCACTTCAAAAGTTATTCCACAAAAACCCGTCCAGGTATGCACCAGAGTCCTCGAGGTTCTAGTTGACCCACTTCCCAACCTTGTAGAGACTCGATGGTGGTACCCTTGGATCCGGAATGTCCAAAAATGGGGGTGCAGAGCTTAGTTTCACGTCTCTACCACCTTTCCTTCAAACGTTATCCTCCAAAAACCCGTCGAGGTATGCACCAGAGTCCTCAAGGTTCTGGTTGACCCACTTCCCGACCTCGTAGAGACGCGAGGGTGGCACCGTTGGATCCGGAATGTCCGAAAATGGGGGTGCAGAGCTTGGTTTCAAGTCTCTACCACCATCCCTTCAAAAGTTATCCCCCGAAACCTGTCGAGGTATGCACCAGAGTACTCGAGGTTCTGGTTGACCCACTTCCCGACCTCGTAGAGACTCCAGGGTGGCACCGTTGGATCCGGAATGTCCGAAAATGGGGGTGCAGAGCTTGGTTTCAAGTCTCTACCACCATCCCTTCAAAAGTTATCCCCCGAAACCTGTCGAGGTATGCACCAGAGTCCTCGAGGTTCTGGTTGACCCACTTCCCGACGTCGTAGAGACTCGAGGGTGGCACCGTTGGATCCGGAATGTCCGAAAATGGGGGTGCAGAGCTTGGTTTCAAGTCTCTACCACCATCCCTTCAAAAGTTATCCCCCGAAAACCAGTGGAGGTATGATAATGACATGGTGCTAGGGTTATAACCTAACACTGATGGCATCACAGAGCCCATGCTAGATCAAAGCACAGTGTCTGTGACATCATCACGTTGCCTTTGATGACATCACAGCCACCTAACATTCTGATGTGTTCACTTGTGTGTGTGTGTATGTGTGTTGTGGGTGTGGGTGTGTGTGTGTGTGTGTGTGTGTGTGTGTGTGCAGACAAAGTTATGGGGGTGCAGAGCCTGCTTTCAAGTCTGTACCACATTCACTTCAAAAGTTATTCCACAAAAACCCGTCCAGGTATGCACCAGAGTCCTCGAGGTTCTAGTTGACCCACTTCCCAACCTTGTAGAGACTCGATGGTGGTACCCTTGGATCCGGAATGTCCAAAAATGGGGGTGCAGAGCTTAGTTTCACGTCTCTACCACCTTTCCTTCAAACGTTATCCTCCAAAAACCCATCGAGGTATGCACCAGAGTCCTCGAGGTTCTAGTTGACCCACTTCCCAACCTTGTAGAGACTCGATGGTGGTACCCTTGGATCCGGAATGTCCAAAAATGGGGGTGCAGAGCTTAGTTTCACGTCTCTACCACCTTTCCTTCAAACGTTATCCTCCAAAAACCCATCGAGGTATGCACCAGAGTCCTTGAGGTTCTGGTTGACCCACTTCCCGACGTCGTAGAGACTCGATGGTGGCACCGTTGTATCCGGAATGTCCGAAAATGGGGGTGCAGAGCTTGGTTTCAAGTCTCTACCACCATCCCTTCAAAAGTTATCCCCCAAAACCTGTCGAGGTATGCACCAGAGTCCTCGAGGTTCTGGTTGACCCACTTCCCGACCTCGTAGAGACTCGAGGGTGGCACCGTTGGATCCGGAATGTCCGAAAATGGGGGTGCAGAGCTTGGTTTCAAGTCTCTACCACCATCCCTTCAAAAGTTATCCCCCGAAAACCAGTGGAGGTATGATAATGACATGGTGCTAGGGTTATAACCTAACACTGATGGCATCACAGAGCCCATGCTAGATCAAAGCACAGTGTCTGTGACGTCATCACGTTGCCTTTGATGACATCACAGCCACCTAACATTCTGATGTGTTCACTTGTGTGTGTGTGTATGTGTGTTGTGGGTGTGGGTGTGTGTGTGTGTGTGTGTGTGTGTGTGCAGACAAAGTTATGGGGGTGCAGAGCCTGCTTTCAAGTCTGTACCACATTCACTTCAAAAGTTATTCCACAAAAACCCGTCCAGGTATGCACCAGAGTCCTCGAGGTTCTAGTTGACCCACTTCCCAACCTTGTAGAGACTCGATGGTGGTACCCTTGGATCCGGAATGTCCAAAAATGGGGGTGCAGAGCTTAGTTTCACGTCTCTACCACCTTTCCTTCAAACGTTATCCTCCAAAAACCCGTCGAGGTATGCACCAGAGTCCTCAAGGTTCTGGTTGACCCACTTCCCGACCTCGTAGAGACGCGAGGGTGGCACCGTTGGATCCGGAATGTCCGAAAATGGGGGTGCAGAGCTTGGTTTCAAGTCTCTACCACCATCCCTTCAAAAGTTATCCCCCGAAACCTGTCGAGGTATGCACCAGAGTACTCGAGGTTCTGGTTGACCCACTTCCCGACCTCGTAGAGACTCCAGGGTGGCACCGTTGGATCCGGAATGTCCGAAAATGGGGGTGCAGAGCTTGGTTTCAAGTCTCTACCACCATCCCTTCAAAAGTTATCCCCCGAAACCTGTCGAGGTATGCACCAGAGTCCTCGAGGTTCTGGTTGACCCACTTCCCGACGTCGTAGAGACTCGAGGGTGGCACCGTTGGATCCGGAATGTCCGAA
This sequence comes from Lutjanus erythropterus, assembly GCF_056507025.1. Classification (NCBI taxonomy): domain Eukaryota; kingdom Metazoa; phylum Chordata; class Actinopteri; order Lutjaniformes; family Lutjanidae; genus Lutjanus; species Lutjanus erythropterus. The sequence continues at coordinate 25,644 of NC_139343.1, forward strand.
AATGGGGGTGCAGAGCTTGGTTTCAAGTCTCTACCACCATCCCTTCAAAAGTTATCCCCCGAAAACCAGTGGAGGTATGATAATGACATGGTGCTAGGGTTATAACCTAACACTGATGGCATCACAGAGCCCATGCTAGATCAAAGCACAGTGTCTGTGACGTCATCACGTTGCCTTTGATGACATCACAGCCACCTAACATTCTGATGTGTTCACTTGTGTGTGTGTGTATGTGTGTTGTGGGTGTGGGTGTGTGTGTGTGTGTGTGTGTGTGTGTGTGTGCAGACAAAGTTATGGGGGTGCAGAGCCTGCTTTCAAGTCTGTACCACATTCACTTCAAAAGTTATTCCACAAAAACCCGTCCAGGTATGCACCAGAGTCCTCGAGGTTCTAGTTGACCCACTTCCCAACCTTGTAGAGACTCGATGGTGGTACCCTTGGATCCGGAATGTCCAAAAATGGGGGTGCAGAGCTTAGTTTCACGTCTCTACCACCTTTCCTTCAAACGTTATCCTCCAAAAACCCGTCGAGGTATGCACCAGAGTCCTCAAGGTTCTGGTTGACCCACTTCCCGACCTCGTAGAGACGCGAGGGTGGCACCGTTGGATCCGGAATGTCCGAAAATGGGGGTGCAGAGCTTGGTTTCAAGTCTCTACCACCATCCCTTCAAAAGTTATCCCCCGAAACCTGTCGAGGTATGCACCAGAGTACTCGAGGTTCTGGTTGACCCACTTCCCGACCTCGTAGAGACTCGATGGTGGCACCGTTGGATCCGGAATGTCCAGAAATGGGGGTGCAGAGCTTGGTTTCAAGTCTCTACCACCATCCCTTCAAAAGTTAGCTCCCGAAACCTGTCGAGGTATGCACCAGAGTCCTCGAGGTTCTGGTTGACCCACTTCCCAACCTTGTAGAGACTCGATGGTGGTACCCTTGGATCCGGAATGTCCAAAAATGGGGGTGCAGAGCTTAGTTTCACGTCTCTACCACCTTTCCTTCAAACGTTATCCTCCAAAAACCCGTCGAGGTATGCACCAGAGTCCTCAAGGTTCTGGTTGACCCACTTCCCGACCTCGTAGAGACGCGAGGGTGGCACCGTTGGATCCGGAATGTCCGAAAATGGGGGTGCAGAGCTTGGTTTCAAGTGTCTACCACCATCCCTTCAAAAGTTATCCCCCGAAACCTGTCGAGGTATGCACCAAGGTACTCGAGGTTCTGGTTGACCCACTTCCCGACCTCGTAGAGACTCCAGGGTGGCACCGTTGGATCCGGAATGTCCGAAAATTGGGGTGCAGAGCTTGGTTTCAAGTCTCTACCACCATCCCTTCAAAAGTTATCCCCCGAACCCTGTCGAGGTATGCACCAGAGTCCTCGAGGTTCTGGTTGACCCACTTCCCGACCTCGTAGAGACTCGAGGGTGGCACCGTTGGATCCGGAATGTCCGAAAATGGGGGTGCAGAGCTTGGTTTGAAGTCTCTACCACCATCCCTTCAAAAGTTATCCCCCGAAAACCAGTGGAGGTATGATAATGACATGGTGCTAGGGTTATAACCTAACACTGATGGCATCACAGAGCCCATGCTAGATCAAAGCACAGTGTCTGTGACGTCATCACGTTGCCTTTGATGACATCACAGCCACCTAACATTCTGATGTGTTCACTTGTGTGTGTGTGTATGTGTGTTGTGGGTGTGGGTGTGTGTGTGTGTGTGTGTGTGTGTGTGTGTGTGCAGACAAAGTTATGGGGGTGCAGAGCCTGCTTTCAAGTCTGTACCACATTCACTTCAAAAGTTATTCCACAAAAACCCGTCCAGGTATGCACCAGAGTCCTCGAGGTTCTAGTTGACCCACTTCCCAACCTTGTAGAGACTCGATGGTGGTACCCTTGGATCCGGAATGTCCAAAAATGGGGGTGCAGAGCTTAGTTTCACGTCTCTACCACCTTTCCTTCAAACGTTATCCTCCAAAAACCCATCGAGGTATGCACCAGAGTCCTCGAGGTTCTGGTTGACCCACTTCCCGACGTCGTAGAGATTCGATGGTGGCACCGTTGGATCCGGAATGTCCGAAAATGGGGGTGCAGAGCTTGGTTTCAAGTCTCTACCACCATCCCTTCAAAAGTTATCCCCCGAAACCTGTCGAGGTATGCACCAGAGTCCTCGAGGTTCTGGTTGACCCACTTCCCGACGTCGTAGAGACTCGAGGGTGGCACCGTTGGATCCGGAATGTCCGAAAATGGGGGTGCAGAGCTTGGTTTCAAGTCTCTACCACCATCCCTTCAAAAGTTATCCCCCGAAAACCAGTGGAGGTATGATAATGACATGGTGCTAGGGTTATAACCTAACACTGATGGCATCACAGAGCCCATGCTAGATCAAAGCACAGTGTCTGTGACGTCATCACGTTGCCTTTGATGACATCACAGCCACCTAACATTCTGATGTGTTCACTTGTGTGTGTGTGTATGTGTGTTGTGGGTGTGGGTGTGTGTGTGTGTGTGTGTGTGTGTGTGCAGACAAAGTTATGGGGGTGCAGAGCCTGCTTTCAAGTCTGTACCACATTCACTTCAAAAGTTATTCCACAAAAACCCGTCCAGGTATGCACCAGAGTCCTCGAGGTTCTAGTTGACCCACTTCCCAACCTTGTAGAGACTCGATGGTGGTACCCTTGGATCCGGAATGTCCAAAAATGGGGGTGCAGAGCTTAGTTTCACGTCTCTACCACCTTTCCTTCAAACGTTATCCTCCAAAAACCCGTCGAGGTATGCACCAGAGTCCTCAAGGTTCTGGTTGACCCACTTCCCGACCTCGTAGAGACGCGAGGGTGGCACCGTTGGATCCGGAATGTCCGAAAATGGGGGTGCAGAGCTTGGTTTCAAGTCTCTACCACCATCCCTTCAAAAGTTATCCCCCGAAACCTGTCGAGGTATGCACCAGAGTACTCGAGGTTCTGGTTGACCCACTTCCCGACCTCGTAGAGACTCCAGGGTGGCACCGTTGGATCCGGAATGTCCGAAAATGGGGGTGCAGAGCTTGGTTTCAAGTCTCTACCACCATCCCTTCAAAAGTTATCCCCCGAAACCTGTCGAGGTATGCACCAGAGTCCTCGAGGTTCTGGTTGACCCACTTCCCGACGTCGTAGAGACTCGAGGGTGGCACCGTTGGATCCGGAATGTCCGAAAATGGGGGTGCAGAGCTTGGTTTCAAGTCTCTACCACCATCCCTTCAAAAGTTATCCCCCGAAAACCAGTGGAGGTATGATAATGACATGGTGCTAGGGTTATAACCTAACACTGATGGCATCACAGAGCCCATGCTAGATCAAAGCACAGTGTCTGTGACGTCATCACGTTGCCTTTGATGACATCACAGCCACCTAACATTCTGATGTGTTCACTTGTGTGTGTGTGTATGTGTGTTGTGGGTGTGGGTGTGTGTGTGTGTGTGTGTGTGTGTGTGTGTGCAGACAAAGTTATGGGGGTGCAGAGCCTGCTTTCAAGTCTGTACCACATTCACTTCAAAAGTTATTCCACAAAAACCCGTCCAGGTATGCACCAGAGTCCTCGAGGTTCTAGTTGACCCACTTCCCAACCTTGTAGAGACTCGATGGTGGTACCCTTGGATCCGGAATGTCCAAAAATGGGGGTGCAGAGCTTAGTTTCACGTCTCTACCACCTTTCCTTCAAACGTTATCCTCCAAAAACCCGTCGAGGTATGCACCAGAGTCCTCAAGGTTCTGGTTGACCCACTTCCCGACCTCGTAGAGACGCGAGGGTGGCACCGTTGGATCCGGAATGTCCGAAAATGGGGGTGCAGAGCTTGGTTTCAAGTCTCTACCACCATCCCTTCAAAAGTTATCCCCCGAAACCTGTCGAGGTATGCACCAGAGTACTCGAGGTTCTGGTTGACCCACTTCCCGACCTCGTAGAGACTCGATGGTGGCACCGTTGGATCCGGAATGTCCAGAAATGGGGGTGCAGAGCTTGGTTTCAAGTCTCTACCACCATCCCTTCAAAAGTTAGCTCCCGAAACCTGTCGAGGTATGCACCAGAGTCCTCGAGGTTCTGGTTGACCCACTTCCCAACCTTGTAGAGACTCGATGGTGGTACCCTTGGATCCGGAATGTCCAAAAATGGGGGTGCAGAGCTTAGTTTCACGTCTCTACCACCTTTCCTTCAAACGTTATCCTCCAAAAACCCGTCGAGGTATGCACCAGAGTCCTCAAGGTTCTGGTTGACCCACTTCCCGACCTCGTAGAGACGCGAGGGTGGCACCGTTGGATCCGGAATGTCCGAAAATGGGGGTGCAGAGCTTGGTTTCAAGTGTCTACCACCATCCCTTCAAAAGTTATCCCCCGAAACCTGTCGAGGTATGCACCAAGGTACTCGAGGTTCTGGTTGACCCACTTCCCGACCTCGTAGAGACTCCAGGGTGGCACCGTTGGATCCGGAATGTCCGAAAATTGGGGTGCAGAGCTTGGTTTCAAGTCTCTACCACCATCCCTTCAAAAGTTATCCCCCGAACCCTGTCGAGGTATGCACCAGAGTCCTCGAGGTTCTGGTTGACCCACTTCCCGACCTCGTAGAGACTCGAGGGTGGCACCGTTGGATCCGGAATGTCCGAAAATGGGGGTGCAGAGCTTGGTTTGAAGTCTCTACCACCATCCCTTCAAAAGTTATCCCCCGAAAACCAGTGGAGGTATGATAATGACATGGTGCTAGGGTTATAACCTAACACTGATGGCATCACAGAGCCCATGCTAGATCAAAGCACAGTGTCTGTGACGTCATCACGTTGCCTTTGATGACATCACAGCCACCTAACATTCTGATGTGTTCACTTGTGTGTGTGTGTATGTGTGTTGTGGGTGTGGGTGTGTGTGTGTGTGTGTGTGTGTGTGTGTGTGTGCAGACAAAGTTATGGGGGTGCAGAGCCTGCTTTCAAGTCTGTACCACATTCACTTCAAAAGTTATTCCACAAAAACCCGTCCAGGTATGCACCAGAGTCCTCGAGGTTCTAGTTGACCCACTTCCCAACCTTGTAGAGACTCGATGGTGGTACCCTTGGATCCGGAATGTCCAAAAATGGGGGTGCAGAGCTTAGTTTCACGTCTCTACCACCTTTCCTTCAAACGTTATCCTCCAAAAACCCGTCGAGGTATGCACCAGAGTCCTCAAGGTTCTGGTTGACCCACTTCCCGACCTCGTAGAGACGCGAGGGTGGCACCGTTGGATCCGGAATGTCCGAAAATGGGGGTGCAGAGCTTGGTTTCAAGTCTCTACCACCATCCCTTCAAAAGTTATCCCCCGAAACCTGTCGAGGTATGCACCAGAGTACTCGAGGTTCTGGTTGACCCACTTCCCGACATCGTAGAGACTCCAGGGTGGCACCGTTGGATCCGGAATGTCCGAAAATGGGGGTGCAGAGCTTGGTTTCAAGTCTCTACCACCATCCCTTCAAAAGTTATCCCCCGAAAACCAGTGGAGGTATGATAATGACATGGTGCTAGGGTTATAACCTAACACTGATGGCATCACAGAGCCCATGCTAGATCAAAGCACAGTGTCTGTGACGTCATCACGTTGCCTTTGATGACATCACAGCCACCTAACATTCTGATGTGTTCACTTGTGTGTGTGTGTATGTGTGTTGTGGGTGTGGGTGTGTGTGTGTGTGTGTGTGTGTGTGTGCAGACAAAGTTATGGGGGTGCAGAGCCTGCTTTCAAGTCTGTACCACATTCACTTCAAAAGTTATTCCACAAAAACCCGTCCAGGTATGCACCAGAGTCCTCGAGGTTCTAGTTGACCCACTTCCCAACCTTGTAGAGACTCGATGGTGGTACCCTTGGATCCGGAATGTCCAAAAATGGGGGTGCAGAGCTTAGTTTCACGTCTCTACCACCTTTCCTTCAAACGTTATCCTCCAAAAACCCGTCGAGGTATGCACCAGAGTCTTCAAGGTTCTGGTTGACCCACTTCCCGACCTCGTAGAGACGCGAGGGTGGCACCGTTGGATCCGGAATGTCCGAAAATGGGGGTGCCGAGCTTGGTTTCAAGTCTCTACCACCATCCCTTCAAAAGTTATCCCCCGAAACCTGTCGAGGTATGCACCAGAGTACTCGAGGTTCTGGTTGACCCACTTCCCGACCTCGTAGAGACTCGAGGGTGGCACCGTTGGATCCGGAATGTCCGAAAATGGGGGTGCAGAGCTTGGTTTCAAGTCTCTACCACCATCCCTTCAAAAGTTATCCCCCGAAAACCAGTGGAGGTATGATAATGACATGGTGCTAGGGTTATAACCTAACACTGATGGCATCACAGAGCCCATGCTAGATCAAAGCACAGTGTCTGTGACGTCATCACGTTGCCTTTGATGACATCACAGCCACCTAACATTCTGATGTGTTCACTTGTGTGTGTGTGTATGTGTGTTGTGGGTGTGGGTGTGTGTGTGTGTGTGTGTGTGTGTGTGTGTGTGCAGACAAAGTTATGGGGGTGCAGAGCCTGCTTTCAAGTCTGTACCACATTCACTTCAAAAGTTATTCCACAAAAACCCGTCCAGGTATGCACCAGAGTCCTCGAGGTTCTAGTTGACCCACTTCCCAACCTTGTAGAGACTCGATGGTGGTACCCTTGGATCCGGAATGTCCAAAAATGGGGGTGCAGAGCTTAGTTTCACGTCTCTACCACCTTTCCTTCAAACGTTATCCTCCAAAAACCCGTCGAGGTATGCACCAGAGTCTTCAAGGTTCTGGTTGACCCACTTCCCGACCTCGTAAAGACGCGAGGGTGGCACCGTTGGATCCGGAATGTCCGAAAATGGGGGTGCAGAGCTTGGTTTCAAGTCTCTACCACCATCCCTTCAAAAGTTATCCCCCGAAACCTGTCGAGGTATGCACCAGAGTCCTCGAGGTTCTGGTTGACCCACTTCCCGACCTCGTAGAGACTCGAGGGTGGCACCGTTGGATCCGGAATGTCCGAAAATGGGGGTGCAGAGCTTGGTTTCAAGTCTCTACCACCATCCCTTCAAAAGTTATCCCCCGAAAACCAGTGGAGGTATGATAATGACATGGTGCTAGGGTTATAACCTAACACTGATGGCATCACAGAGCCCATGCTAGATCAAAGCACAGTGTCTGTGACGTCATCACGTTGCCTTTGATGACATCACAGCCACCTAACATTCTGATGTGTTCACTTGTGTGTGTGTGTATGTGTGTTGTGGGTGTGGGTGTGTGTGTGTGTGTGTGTGTGTGTGTGTGCAGACAAAGTTATGGGGGTGCAGAGCCTGCTTTCAAGTCTGTACCACATTCACTTCAAAAGTTATTCCACAAAAACCCGTCGAGGTATGCACCAGAGTCCTCGAGGTTCTAGTTGACCCACTTCCCAACCTTGTAGAGACTCGATGGTGGTACCCTTGGATCCGGAATGTCCAAAAATGGGGGTGCAGAGCTTAGTTTCACGTCTCTACCACCTTTCCTTCAAACGTTATCCTCCAAAAACCCGTCGAGGTATGCACCAGAGTCTTCAAGGTTCTGGTTGACCCATTTCCCGACCTCGTAGAGACGCGAGGGTGGCACCGTTGGATCCGGAATGTCCGAAAATGGGGGTGCAGAGCTTGGTTTCAAGTCTCTACCACCATCCCTTCAAAAGTTATCCCCCGAAACCTGTCGAGGTATGCACCAGAGTACTCGAGGTTCTGGTTGACCCACTTCCCGACGTCGTAGAGAATCGAGGGTGGCACCGTTGGATCCGGAATGTCCGAAAATGGGGGTGCAGAGCTTGGTTTCAAGTCTCTACCACCATCCCTTCAAAAGTTATCCCCCGAAAGCCAGTGGAGGTATGATAATGACATGGTGCTAGGGTTATAACCTAACACTGATGGCATCACAGAGCCCATGCTAGATCAAAGCACAGTGTCTGTGACGTCATCACGTTGCCTTTGATGACATCACAGCCACCTAACATTCTGATGTGTTCACTTGTGTGTGTGTGTATGTGTGTTGTGGGTGTGGGTGTGTGTGTGTGTGTGTGTGTGTGTGTGTGTGTGTGCAGACAAAGTTATGGGGGTGCAGAGCCTGCTTTCAAGTCTGTACCACATTCACTTCAAAAGTTATTCCACAAAAACCCGTCCAGGTATGCACCAGAGTCCTCGAGCTTCTAGTTGACCCACTTCCCAACCTTGTAGAGACTCGATGGTGGTACCCTTGGATCCGGAATGTCCAAAAATGGGGGTGCAGAGCTTAGTTTCACGTCTCTACCACCTTTCCTTCAAACGTTATCCTCCAAAAACCCGTCGAGGTATGCACCAGAGTCTTCAAGGTTCTGGTTGACCCACTTCCCGACCTCGTAGAGACGCGAGGGTGGCACCGTTGGATCCGGAATGTCTGAAAATGGGGGTGCAGAGCTTGGTTTCAAGTCTCTACCACCATCCCTTCAAAAGTTATCCCCCGAAAACCAGTGGAGGTATGATAATGACATGGTGCTAGAGTTATAACCTAACACTGATGGCATCACAGAGCCCATGCTAGATCAAAGCACAGTGTCTGTGACGTCATCACGTTGCCTTTGATGACATCACAGCCACCTAACATTCTGATGTGTTCACTTGTGTGTGTGTGTATGTGTGTTGTGGGTGTGGGTGTGTGTGTGTGTGTGTGTGTGTGTGTGCAGACAAAGTTATGGGGGTGCAGAGCCTGCTTTCAAGTCTGTACCACATTCACTTCAAAAGTTATTCCACAAAAACCCGTCCAGGTATGCACCAGAGTCCTCGAGGTTCTAGTTGACCCACTTCCCAACCTTGTAGAGACTCGATGGTGGTACCCTTGGATCCGGAATGTCCAAAAATGGGGGTGCAGAGCTTAGTTTCACGTCTCTACCACCTTTCCTTCAAACGTTATCCTCCAAAAACCCGTCGAGGTATGCACCAGAGTCTTCAAGGTTCTGGTTGACCCACTTCCCGACCTCGTAGAGACGCGAGGGTGGCACCGTTGGATCCGGAATGTCCGAAAATGGGGGTGCCGAGCTTGGTTTCAAGTCTCTACCACCATCCCTTCAAAAGTTATCCCCCGAAACCTGTCGAGGTATGCACCAGAGTACTCGAGGTTCTGGTTGACCCACTTCCCGACCTCGTAGAGACTCGAGGGTGGCACCGTTGGATCCGGAATGTCCGAAAATGGGGGTGCAGAGCTTGGTTTCAAGTCTCTACCACCATCCCTTCAAAAGTTATCCCCCGAAAACCAGTGGAGGTATGATAATGACATGGTGCTAGGGTTATAACCTAACACTGATGGCATCACAGAGCCCATGCTAGATCAAAGCACAGTGTCTGTGACGTCATCACGTTGCCTTTGATGACATCACAGCCACCTAACATTCTGATGTGTTCACTTGTGTGTGTGTGTATGTGTGTTGTGGGTGTGGGTGTGTGTGTGTGTGTGTGTGTGTGTGTGCAGACAAAGTTATGGGGGTGCAGAGCCTGCTTTCAAGTCTGTACCACATTCACTTCAAAAGTTATTCCACAAAAACCCGTCCAGGTATGCACCAGAGTCCTCGAGGTTCTAGTTGACCCACTTCCCAACCTTGTAGAGACTCGATGGTGGTACCCTTGGATCCGGAATGTCCAAAAATGGGGGTGCAGAGCTTAGTTTCACGTCTCTACCACCTTTCCTTCAAACGTTATCCTCCAAAAACCCGTCGAGGTATGCACCAGAGTCTTCAAGGTTCTGGTTGACCCACTTCCCGACCTCGTAAAGACGCGAGGGTGGCACCGTTGGATCCGGAATGTCCGAAAATGGGGGTGCATAGCTTGGTTTCAAGTCTCTACCACCATCCCTTCAAAAGTTATGCCCCGAAACTTGTCGAGGTATGCACCAGAGTCCTCGAGGTTCTGGTTGACCCACTTCCCGACGTCGTAGAGACTCGAGGGTGGCACCGTTGGATCCGGAATGTCCGAAAATGGGGGTGCAGAGCTTGGTTTCAAGTCTCTACCACCATCCCTTCAAAAGTTATCCCCCGAAAGCCAGTGGAGGTATGATAATGACATGGTGCTAGGGTTATAACCTAACACTGATGGCATCACAGAGCCCATGCTAGATCAAAGCACAGTGTCTGTGACGTCATCACGTTGCCTTTGATGACATCACAGCCACCTAACATTCTGATGTGTTCACTTGTGTGTGTGTGTATGTGTGTTGTGGGTGTGGGTGTGTGTGTGTGTGTGTGTGTGTGTGTGTGTGTGTGCAGACAAAGTTATGGGGGTGCAGAGCCTGCTTTCAAGTCTGTACCACATTCACTTCAAAAGTTATTCCACAAAAACCCGTCCAGGTATGCACCAGAGTCCTCGAGCTTCTAGTTGACCCACTTCCCAACCTTGTAGAGACTCGATGGTGGTACCCTTGGATCCGGAATGTCCAAAAATGGGGGTGCAGAGCTTAGTTTCACGTCTCTACCACCTTTCCTTCAAACGTTATCCTCCAAAAACCCGTCGAGGTATGCACCAGAGTCTTCAAGGTTCTGGTTGACCCACTTCCCGACCTCGTAGAGACGCGAGGGTGGCACCGTTGGATCCGGAATGTCTGAAAATGGGGGTGCAGAGCTTGGTTTCAAGTCTCTACCACCATCCCTTCAAAAGTTATCCCCCGAAAACCAGTGGAGGTATGATAATGACATGGTGCTAGGGTTATAACCTAACACTGATGGCATCACAGAGCCCATGCTAGATCAAAGCACAGTGTCTGTGACGTCATCACGTTGCCTTTGATGACATCACAGCCACCTAACATTCTGATGTGTTCACTTGTGTGTGTGTGTATGTGTGTTGTGGGTGTGGGTGTTTGTGTGTGTGTGTGTGTGTGTGCAGACAAAGTTATGGGGTTGCAGAGCCTGCTTTCAAGTCTGTACCACATTCACTTCAAAAGTTATTCCACAAAAACCCGTCGAGGTATACACCAGAGTCCTTGAGGTTCTAGTTGACCCACTTCCCAACCTTGTAGAGACTCGATGGTGGTACCCTTGGATCCGGAATGTCCAAAAATGGGGGTGCAGAGCTTAGTTTCACGTCTCTACCACCTTTCCTTCAAACGTTATCCTCCAAAAACCCGTCGAGGTATGCACCAGAGTCTTCAAGGTTCTGGTTGACCCATTTCCCGACCTCGTAGAGACGCGAGGGTGGCACCGTTGGATCCGGAATGTCCGAAAATGGGGGAGCAGAGCTTGGTTTCAAGTTTCTACCACCATCCCTTCAAAAGTTATCCCCCGAAACCTGTCGAGGTATGCACCAGAGTACTCGAGGTTCTGGTTGACCCACTTCCCGACCTCGTAGAGACTCCAGGGTGGCACCGTTGGATCCGGAATGTCCGAAAATGGGGGTGCAGAGCTTGTTTTCAAGTCTCTACCACCATCCCTTCAAAAGTTATCCCCCGAAACTTGTCGAGGTATGCACCAGAGTCCTCGAGGTTCTGGTTGACCCACTTCCCGACGTCGTAGAGACTCGAGGGTGGCACCGTTGGATCCGGAATGTCCGAAAATGGGGGTGCAGAGCTTGGTTTCAAGTCTCTACCACCATCCCTTCAAAAGTTATCCCCCGAAACCTGTCGAGGTATGCACCAGAGTCCTCGAGGTTCTGGTTGACCCACTTCCCGACCTCGTAGAGACTCGAGAGTGGCACCGTTGGATCCGGAATGTCCGAAAATGGGGGTGCAGAGCTTAGTTTCAAGTCTCTACCACCATCCCTTCAAAAGTTATCCCCCGAAACCAGTGGAGGTATGATAATGACATGGTGCTAGGGTTATAACCTAACACTGATGGCATCACAGAGCCCATGCTAGATCAAAGCACAGTGTCTGTGACGTCATCACGTTGCCTTTGATGACATCACAGCCACCTAACATTCTGATGTGTTCACTTGTGTGTGTGTGTATGTGTGTTGTGGGTGTGGGTGTGTGTGTGTGTGTGTGTGTGTGTGTGTGTGTGTGTGTGCAGACAAAGTTATGGGGGTGCAGAGCCTGCTTTCAAGTCTGTACCACATTCACTTCAAAAGTTATTCCACAAAAACCCGTCCAGGTATGCACCAGAGTCCTCGAGGTTCTAGTTGACCCACTTCCCAACCTTGTAGAGACTCGATGGTGGTACCCTTGGATCCGGAATGTCCAAAAATGGGGGTGCAGAGCTTAGTTTCACGTCTCTACCACCTTTCCTTCAAACGTTATCCTCCAAAAACCCGTCGAGGTATGCACCAGAGTCTTCAAGGTTCTGGTTGACCCACTTCCCGACCTCGTAGAGACTCGAGGGTGGCACCGTTGGATCCGGAATGTCCGAAAATGGGGGTGCAGAGCTTGGTTTCAAGTCTCTACCACCATCCCTTCAAAAGTTATCCCCCGAAAACCAGTGGAGGTATGATAATGACATGGTGCTAGGGTTATAACCTAACACTGATGGCATCACAGAGCCCATGCTAGATCAAAGCACAGTGTCTGTGACGTCATCACGTTGCCTTTGATGACATCACAGCCACCTAACATTCTGATGTGTTCACTTCTGTGTGTGTGTATGTGTGTTGTGGGTGTGTGTGTGTGTGTGTGTGTGTGTGTGTGTGTGTGCAGACAAAGTTATGGGGGTGCAGAGCCTGCTTTCAAGTCTGTACCACATTCACTTCAAAAGTTATTCCACAAAAACCCGTCCAGGTATGCACCAGAGTCCTCGAGGTTCTAGTTGACCCACTTCCCAACCTTGTAGAGACTCGATGGTGGTACCCTTGGATCCGGAATGTCCAAAAATGGGGGTGCAGAGCTTAGTTTCACGTCTCTACCACCTTTCCTTCAAACGTTATCCTCCAAAAACCCATCAAGGTATGCATCAGAGTCCTCGAGGTTCTGGTTGACCCACTTCCCGACCTCGTAGAGACTCCAGGGTGGCACCGTTGGATCCGGAATGTCCGAAAATGGGGGTGCAGAGCTTGGTTTCAAGTCTCTACCACCATCCCTTCAAAAGTTATCCCCCGAAACTTGTCGAGGTATGCACCAGAGTCCTCGAGGTTCTGGTTCACCCACTTCCCGACGTCGTAGAGACTCGAGGGTGGCACCGTTGGATCCGGAATGTCCGAAAATGGGGGTGCAGAGCTTGGTTTCAAGTCTCTACCACCATCCCTTCAAAAGTTATCCCCCGAAACCTGTCGAGGTATGCACCAGAGTCCTCGAGGTTCTGGTTGACCCACTTCCCAACCTCGTAGAGACTCGAGAGTGGCACCGTTGGATCCGGATTGTCCGAAAATGGGGGTGCAGAGCTTAGTTTCAAGTCTCTACCACCATCCCTTCAAAAGTTATCCCCCGAAAACCAGTGGAGGTATGATAATGACATGGTGCTAGGGTTATAACCTAACACTGATGGCATCACAGAGCCCATGCTAGATCAAAGCACAGTGTCTGTGACGTCATCACGTTGCCTTTGATGACATCACAGCCACCTAACATTCTGATGTGTTCACTTGTGTGTGTGTGTATGTGTGTTGTGGGTGTGGGTGTGTGTGTGTGTGTGTGTGTGTGTGTGTGTGTGTGCAGACAAAGTTATGGGGGTGCAGAGCCTGCTTTCAAGTCTGTACCACATTCACTTCAAAAGTTATTCCACAAAAACCCGTCCAGGTATGCACCAGAGTCCTCGAGGTTCTAGTTGACCCACTTCCCAACCTTGTAGAGACTCGATGGTGGTACCCTTGGATCCGGAATGTCCAAAAATGGGGGTGCAGAGCTTAGTTTCACGTCTCTACCACCTTTCCTTCAAACGTTATCCTCCAAAAACCCATCGAGGTATGCATCAGAGTCCTCGAGGTTCTGGTTGACCCACTTCCCGACCTCGTAGAGACTCCAGGGTGGCACCGTTGGATCCGGAATGTCTGAAAATGGGGGTGCAGAGCTTGGTTTCAAGTCTCTACCACCATCCCTTCAAAAGTTATCCCCCGAAACCTGTCGAGGTATGCACCAGAGTCCTCGAGGTTCTGGTTGACCCACTTCCCGACCTCGTAGAGACTCGAGGATGGCACCGTTGGATCCGGAATGTCCGAAAATGGGGGTGCAGAGCTTGGTTTCAAGTCTCTACCACCATCCCTTCAAAAGTTATCCCCCGAAAACCAGTGGAGGTATGATAATGACATGGTGCTAGGGTTATAACCTAACACTGATGGCATCACAGAGCCCATGCTAGATCAAAGCACAGTGTCTGTGACGTCATCACGTTGCCTTTGATGACATCACAGCCACCTAACATTCTGATGTGTTCACTTGTGTGTGTGTGTATGTGTGTTGTGGGTGTGTGTGTGTGTGTGTGTGTGTGTGTGTGTGTGTGTGTGCAGACAAAGTTATGGGGGTGCAGAGCCTGCTTTCAAGTCTGTACCACATTCACTTCAAAAGTTATTCCACAAAAACCCGTCGAGGTATGCACCAGAGTCCTCGAGGTTCTAGTTGACCCACTTCCCAACCTTGTAGAGACTCGATGGTGGTACCCTTGGATCCGGAATGTCCAAAAATGGGGGTGCAGAGCTTAGTTTCACGTCTCTACCACCTTTCCTTCAAACGTTATCCTCCAAAAACCCGTCGAGGTATGCACCAGAGTCTTCAAGGTTCTGGTTGACCCACTTCCCGACCTCGTAGAGACTCGAGGGTGGCACCGTTGGATCCGGAATGTCCGAAAATGGGGGTGCAGAGCTTGGTTTCAAGTCTCTACCACCATCCCTTCAAAAGTTATCCCCCGAAAACCAGTGGAGGTATGATAATGACATGGTGCTAGGGTTATAACCTAACACTGATGGCATCACAGAGCCCATGCTAGATCAAAGCACAGTGTCTGTGACATCATCACGTTGCCTTTGATGACATCACAGCCACCTAACATTCTGATGTGTTCACTTGTGTGTGTGTGTATGTGTGTTGTGGGTGTGGGTGTGTGTGTGTGTGTGTGTGTGTGTGTGCAGACAAAGTTATGGGGGTGCAGAGCCTGCTTTCAAGTCTGTACCACATTCACTTCAAAAGTTATTCCACAAAAACCCGTCCAGGTATGCACCAGAGTCCTCGAGGTTCTAGTTGACCCACTTCCCAACCTTGTAGAGACTCGATGGTGGTACCCTTGGATCCGGAATGTCCAAAAATGGGGGTGCAGAGCTTAGTTTCACGTCTCTACCACCTTTCCTTCAAACGTTATCCTCCAAAAACCCGTCGAGGTATGCACCAGAGTCTTCAAGGTTCTGGTTGACCCACTTCCCGACCTCGTAGAGACTCGAGGGTGGCACCGTTGGATCCGGAATGTCCGAAAATGGGGGTGCAGAGCTTGGTTTCAAGTCTCTACCACCATCCCTTCAAAAGTTATCCCCCGAAAACCAGTGGAGGTATGATAATGACATGGTGCTAGGGTTATAACCTAACACTGATGGCATCACAGAGCCCATGCTAGATCAAAGCACAGTGTCTGTGACGTCATCACGTTGCCTTTGATGACATCACAGCCACCTAACATTCTGATGTGTTCACTTCTGTGTGTGTGTATGTGTGTTGTGGGTGTGTGTGTGTGTGTGTGTGTGTGTGTGTGTGTGTGCAGACAAAGTTATGGGGGTGCAGAGCCTGCTTTCAAGTCTGTACCACATTCACTTCAAAAGTTATTCCACAAAAACCCGTCCAGGTATGCACCAGAGTCCTCGAGGTTCTAGTTGACCCACTTCCCGACGTCGTAGAGACTCGATGGTGGCACCGTTGTATCCGGAATGTCCGAAAATGGGGGTGCAAAGCTTGGTTTCAAGTCTCTACCACCATCCCTTCAAAAGTTATCCCCCGAAACCTGTCGAGGTATGCACCAGAGTCCTCGAGGTTCTGGTTGACCCACTTCCCGACCTCGTAGAGACTCGAGGGTGGCACCGTTGGATCCGGAATGTCCGAAAATGGGGGTGCAGAGCTTGGTTTCAAATCTCTACCACCATCCCTTCAAAAGTTATCCCCCGAAAACCAGTGGAGGTATGATAATGACATGGTGCTAGGGTTATAACCTAACACTGATGGCATCACAGAGCCCATGCTAGATCAAAGCACAGTGTCTGTGACGTCATCACGTTGCCTTTGATGACATCACAGCCACCTAACATTCTGATGTGTTCACTTGTGTGTGTGTGTATGTGTGTTGTGGGTGTGGGTGTGTGTGTGTGTGTGTGTGTGTGTGTGTGTGTGTGCAGACAAAGTTATGGGGGTGCAGAGCCTGCTTTCAAGTCTGTACCACATTCACTTCAAAAGTTATTCCACAAAAACCCGTCCAGGTATGCACCAGAGTCCTCGAGGTTCTAGTTGACCCACTTCCCAACCTTGTAGAGACTCGATGGTGGTACCCTTGGATCCGGAATGTCCAAAAATGGGGGTGCAGAGCTTAGTTTCACGTCTCTACCACCTTTCCTTCAAACGTTATCCTCCAAAAACCCATCGAGGTATGCATCAGAGTCCTCGAGGTTCTGGTTGACCCACTTCCCGACCTCGTAGAGACTCCAGGGTGGCACCGTTGGATCCGGAATGTCTGAAAATGGGGGTGCAGAGCTTGGTTTCAAGTCTCTACCACCATCCCTTCAAAAGTTATCCCCCGAAACCTGTCGAGGTATGCACCAGAGTCCTCGAGGTTCTGGTTGACCCACTTCCCGACCTCGTAGAGACTCGAGGGTGGCACCGTTGGATCCGGAATGTCCGAAAATGGGGGTGCAGAGCTTGGTTTCAAGTCTCTACCACCATCCCTTCAAAAGTTATCCCCCGAAAACCAGTGGAGGTATGATAATGACATGGTGCTAGGGTTATAACCTAACACTGATGGCATCACAGAGCCCATGCTAGATCAAAGCACAGTGTCTGTGACGTCATCACGTTGCCTTTGATGACATCACAGCCACCTAACATTCTGATGTGTTCACTTGTGTGTGTGTGTATGTGTGTTGTGGGTGTGTGTGTGTGTGTGTGTGTGTGTGTGTGTGTGTGTGTGCAGACAAAGTTATGGGGGTGCAGAGCCTGCTTTCAAGTCTGTACCACATTCACTTCAAAAGTTATTCCACAAAAACCCGTCGAGGTATGCACCAGAGTCCTCGAGGTTCTAGTTGACCCACTTCCCAACCTTGTAGAGACTCGATGGTGGTACCCTTGGATCCGGAATGTCCAAAAATGGGGGTGCAGAGCTTAGTTTCACGTCTCTACCACCTTTCCTTCAAACGTTATCCTCCAAAAACCCGTCGAGGTATGCACCAGAGTC
This sequence comes from Lutjanus erythropterus, assembly GCF_056507025.1. Classification (NCBI taxonomy): domain Eukaryota; kingdom Metazoa; phylum Chordata; class Actinopteri; order Lutjaniformes; family Lutjanidae; genus Lutjanus; species Lutjanus erythropterus. Next base: position 42,896 of record NC_139343.1, read on the forward strand.
TTCAAGGTTCTGGTTGACCCACTTCCCGACCTCGTAGAGACTCGAGGGTGGCACCGTTGGATCCGGAATGTCCGAAAATGGGGGTGCAGAGCTTGGTTTCAAGTCTCTACCACCATCCCTTCAAAAGTTATCCCCCGAAAACCAGTGGAGGTATGATAATGACATGGTGCTAGGGTTATAACCTAACACTGATGGCATCACAGAGCCCATGCTAGATCAAAGCACAGTGTCTGTGACATCATCACGTTGCCTTTGATGACATCACAGCCACCTAACATTCTGATGTGTTCACTTGTGTGTGTGTGTATGTGTGTTGTGGGTGTGGGTGTGTGTGTGTGTGTGTGTGTGTGTGTGCAGACAAAGTTATGGGGGTGCAGAGCCTGCTTTCAAGTCTGTACCACATTCACTTCAAAAGTTATTCCACAAAAACCCGTCCAGGTATGCACCAGAGTCCTCGAGGTTCTAGTTGACCCACTTCCCAACCTTGTAGAGACTCGATGGTGGTACCCTTGGATCCGGAATGTCCAAAAATGGGGGTGCAGAGCTTAGTTTCACGTCTCTACCACCTTTCCTTCAAACGTTATCCTCCAAAAACCCGTCGAGGTATGCACCAGAGTCTTCAAGGTTCTGGTTGACCCACTTCCCGACCTCGTAGAGACTCGAGGGTGGCACCGTTGGATCCGGAATGTCCGAAAATGGGGGTGCAGAGCTTGGTTTCAAGTCTCTACCACCATCCCTTCAAAAGTTATCCCCCGAAAACCAGTGGAGGTATGATAATGACATGGTGCTAGGGTTATAACCTAACACTGATGGCATCACAGAGCCCATGCTAGATCAAAGCACAGTGTCTGTGACGTCATCACGTTGCCTTTGATGACATCACAGCCACCTAACATTCTGATGTGTTCACTTCTGTGTGTGTGTATGTGTGTTGTGGGTGTGTGTGTGTGTGTGTGTGTGTGTGTGTGTGTGTGCAGACAAAGTTATGGGGGTGCAGAGCCTGCTTTCAAGTCTGTACCACATTCACTTCAAAAGTTATTCCACAAAAACCCGTCCAGGTATGCACCAGAGTCCTCGAGGTTCTAGTTGACCCACTTCCCGACGTCGTAGAGACTCGATGGTGGCACCGTTGTATCCGGAATGTCCGAAAATGGGGGTGCAAAGCTTGGTTTCAAGTCTCTACCACCATCCCTTCAAAAGTTATCCCCCGAAACCTGTCGAGGTATGCACCAGAGTCCTCGAGGTTCTGGTTGACCCACTTCCCGACCTCGTAGAGACTCGAGGGTGGCACCGTTGGATCCGGAATGTCCGAAAATGGGGGTGCAGAGCTTGGTTTCAAATCTCTACCACCATCCCTTCAAAAGTTATCCCCCGAAAACCAGTGGAGGTATGATAATGACATGGTGCTAGGGTTATAACCTAACACTGATGGCATCACAGAGCCCATGCTAGATCAAAGCACAGTGTCTGTGACGTCATCACGTTGCCTTTGATGACATCACAGCCACCTAACATTCTGATGTGTTCACTTGTGTGTGTGTGTATGTGTGTTGTGGGTGTGTGTGTGTGTGTGTGTGTGTGTGTGTGTGTGTGTGCAGACAAAGTTATGGGGGTGCAGAGCCTGCTTTCAAGTCTGTACCACATTCACTTCAAAAGTTATTCCACAAAAACCCGTCGAGGTATGCACCAGAGTCCTCGAGGTTCTAGTTGACCCACTTCCCAACCTTGTAGAGACTCGATGGTGGTACCCTTGGATCCGGAATGTCCAAAAATGGGGGTGCAGAGCTTAGTTTCACGTCTCTACCACCTTTCCTTCAAACGTTATCCTCCAAAAACCCGTCGAGGTATGCACCAGAGTCTTCAAGGTTCTGGTTGACCCACTTCCCGACCTCGTAGAGACTCGAGGGTGGCACCGTTGGATCCGGAATGTCCGAAAATGGGGGTGCAGAGCTTGGTTTCAAGTCTCTACCACCATCCCTTCAAAAGTTATCCCCCGAAAACCAGTGGAGGTATGATAATGACATGGTGCTAGGGTTATAACCTAACACTGATGGCATCACAGAGCCCATGCTAGATCAAAGCACAGTGTCTGTGACATCATCACGTTGCCTTTGATGACATCACAGCCACCTAACATTCTGATGTGTTCACTTGTGTGTGTGTGTATGTGTGTTGTGGGTGTGGGTGTGTGTGTGTGTGTGTGTGTGTGTGTGCAGACAAAGTTATGGGGGTGCAGAGCCTGCTTTCAAGTCTGTACCACATTCACTTCAAAAGTTATTCCACAAAAACCCGTCCAGGTATGCACCAGAGTCCTCGAGGTTCTAGTTGACCCACTTCCCAACCTTGTAGAGACTCGATGGTGGTACCCTTGGATCCGGAATGTCCAAAAATGGGGGTGCAGAGCTTAGTTTCAAGTCTCTACCACCTTTCCTTCAAACGTTATCCTCCAAAAACCCGTCGAGGTATGCACCAGAGTCTTCAAGGTTCTGGGTGACCCACTTCCCGACCTCGTAGAGACTCGAGGGTGGCACCGTTGGATCCGGAATGTCCGAAAATGGGGGTGCAGAGCTTGGTTTCAAGTCTCTACCACCATCCCTTCAAAAGTTATCCCCCGAAAACCAGTGGAGGTATGATAATGACATGGTGCTAGGGTTATAACCTAACACTGATGGCATCACAGAGCCCATGCTAGATCAAAGCACAGTGTCTGTGACGTCATCACGTTGCCTTTGATGACATCACAGCCACCTAACATTCTGATGTGTTCACTTGTGTGTGTGTGTATGTGTGTTGTGGGTGTGTGTGTGTGTGTGTGTGTGTGTGTGTGTGTGTGCAGACAAAGTTATGGGGGTGCAGAGCCTGCTTTCAAGTCTGTACCACATTCACTTCAAAAGTTATTCCACAAAAACCCGTCCAGGTATGCACCAGAGTCCTCGAGGTTCTAGTTGACCCACTTCCCGACGTCGTAGAGACTCGATGGTGGCACCGTTGTATCCGGAATGTCCGAAAATGGGGGTGCAAAGCTTGGTTTCAAGTCTCTACCACCATCCCTTCAAAAGTTATCCCCCGAAACCTGTCGAGGTATGCACCAGAGTCCTCGAGGTTCTGGTTGACCCACTTCCCGACCTCGTAGAGACTCGAGGGTGGCACCGTTGGATCCGGAATGTCCGAAAATGGGGGTGCAGAGCTTGGTTTCAAATCTCTACCACCATCCCTTCAAAAGTTATCCCCCGAAAACCAGTGGAGGTATGATAATGACATGGTGCTAGGGTTATAACCTAACACTGATGGCATCACAGAGCCCATGCTAGATCAAAGCACAGTGTCTGTGACGTCATCACGTTGCCTTTGATGACATCACAGCCACCTAACATTCTGATGTGTTCACTTGTGTGTGTGTGTATGTGTGTTGTGGGTGTGTGTGTGTGTGTGTGTGTGTGTGTGTGTGTGTGTGCAGACAAAGTTATGGGGGTGCAGAGCCTGCTTTCAAGTCTGTACCACATTCACTTCAAAAGTTATTCCACAAAAACCCGTCGAGGTATGCACCAGAGTCCTCGAGGTTCTAGTTGACCCACTTCCCAACCTTGTAGAGACTCGATGGTGGTACCCTTGGATCCGGAATGTCCAAAAATGGGGGTGCAGAGCTTAGTTTCACGTCTCTACCACCTTTCCTTCAAACGTTATCCTCCAAAAACCCGTCGAGGTATGCACCAGAGTCTTCAAGGTTCTGGTTGACCCACTTCCCGACCTCGTAGAGACTCGAGGGTGGCACCGTTGGATCCGGAATGTCCGAAAATGGGGGTGCAGAGCTTGGTTTCAAGTCTCTACCACCATCCCTTCAAAAGTTATCCCCCGAAAACCAGTGGAGGTATGATAATGACATGGTGCTAGGGTTATAACCTAACACTGATGGCATCACAGAGCCCATGCTAGATCAAAGCACAGTGTCTGTGACATCATCACGTTGCCTTTGATGACATCACAGCCACCTAACATTCTGATGTGTTCACTTGTGTGTGTGTGTATGTGTGTTGTGGGTGTGGGTGTGTGTGTGTGTGTGTGTGTGTGTGTGCAGACAAAGTTATGGGGGTGCAGAGCCTGCTTTCAAGTCTGTACCACATTCACTTCAAAAGTTATTCCACAAAAACCCGTCCAGGTATGCACCAGAGTCCTCGAGGTTCTAGTTGACCCACTTCCCAACCTTGTAGAGACTCGATGGTGGTACCCTTGGATCCGGAATGTCCAAAAATGGGGGTGCAGAGCTTAGTTTCACGTCTCTACCACCTTTCCTTCAAACGTTATCCTCCAAAAACCCGTCGAGGTATGCACCAGAGTCTTCAAGGTTCTGGGTGACCCACTTCCCGACCTCGTAGAGACTCGAGGGTGGCACCGTTGGATCCGGAATGTCCGAAAATGGGGGTGCAGAGCTTGGTTTCAAGTCTCTACCACCATCCCTTCAAAAGTTATCCCCCGAAAACCAGTGGAGGTATGATAATGACATGGTGCTAGGGTTATAACCTAACACTGATGGCATCACAGAGCCCATGCTAGATCAAAGCACAGTGTCTGTGACGTCATCACGTTGCCTTTGATGACATCACAGCCACCTAACATTCTGATGTGTTCACTTGTGTGTGTGTGTATGTGTGTTGTGGGTGTGTGTGTGTGTGTGTGTGTGTGTGTGTGTGTGTGCAGACAAAGTTATGGGGGTGCAGAGCCTGCTTTCAAGTCTGTACCACATTCACTTCAAAAGTTATTCCACAAAAACCCGTCCAGGTATGCACCAGAGTCCTCGAGGTTCTAGTTGACCCACTTCCCGACGTCGTAGAGACTCGATGGTGGCACCGTTGTATCCGGAATGTCCGAAAATGGGGGTGCAAAGCTTGGTTTCAAGTCTCTACCACCATCCCTTCAAAAGTTATCCCCCGAAACCTGTCGAGGTATGCACCAGAGTCCTCGAGGTTCTGGTTGACCCACTTCCCGACCTCGTAGAGACTCGAGGGTGGCACCGTTGGATCCGGAATGTCCGAAAATGGGGGTGCAGAGCTTGGTTTCAAATCTCTACCACCATCCCTTCAAAAGTTATCCCCCGAAAACCAGTGGAGGTATGATAATGACATGGTGCTAGGGTTATAACCTAACACTGATGGCATCACAGAGCCCATGCTAGATCAAAGCACAGTGTCTGTGACGTCATCACGTTGCCTTTGATGACATCACAGCCACCTAACATTCTGATGTGTTCACTTGTGTGTGTGTGTATGTGTGTTGTGGGTGTGGGTGTGTGTGTGTGTGTGTGTGTGTGTGTGTGTGTGTGCAGACAAAGTTATGGGGGTGCAGAGCCTGCTTTCAAGTCTGTACCACATTCACTTCAAAAGTTATTCCACAAAAACCCGTCCAGGTATGCACCAGAGTCCTCGAGGTTCTAGTTGACCCACTTCCCAACCTTGTAGAGACTCGATGGTGGTACCCTTGGATCCGGAATGTCCAAAAATGGGGGTGCAGAGCTTAGTTTCACGTCTCTACCACCTTTCCTTCAAACGTTATCCTCCAAAAACCCATCGAGGTATGCATCAGAGTCCTCGAGGTTCTGGTTGACCCACTTCCCGACCTCGTAGAGACTCCAGGGTGGCACCGTTGGATCCGGAATGTCTGAAAATGGGGGTGCAGAGCTTGGTTTCAAGTCTCTACCACCATCCCTTCAAAAGTTATCCCCCGAAACCTGTCGAGGTATGCACCAGAGTCCTCGAGGTTCTGGTTGACCCACTTCCCGACCTCGTAGAGACTCGAGGGTGGCACCGTTGGATCCGGAATGTCCGAAAATGGGGGTGCAGAGCTTGGTTTCAAGTCTCTACCACCATCCCTTCAAAAGTTATCCCCCGAAAACCAGTGGAGGTATGATAATGACATGGTGCTAGGGTTATAACCTAACACTGATGGCATCACAGAGCCCATGCTAGATCAAAGCACAGTGTCTGTGACGTCATCACGTTGCCTTTGATGACATCACAGCCACCTAACATTCTGATGTGTTCACTTGTGTGTGTGTGTATGTGTGTTGTGGGTGTGTGTGTGTGTGTGTGTGTGTGTGTGTGTGTGTGTGTGCAGACAAAGTTATGGGGGTGCAGAGCCTGCTTTCAAGTCTGTACCACATTCACTTCAAAAGTTATTCCACAAAAACCCGTCGAGGTATGCACCAGAGTCCTCGAGGTTCTAGTTGACCCACTTCCCAACCTTGTAGAGACTCGATGGTGGTACCCTTGGATCCGGAATGTCCAAAAATGGGGGTGCAGAGCTTAGTTTCACGTCTCTACCACCTTTCCTTCAAACGTTATCCTCCAAAAACCCGTCGAGGTATGCACCAGAGTCTTCAAGGTTCTGGTTGACCCACTTCCCGACCTCGTAGAGACTCGAGGGTGGCACCGTTGGATCCGGAATGTCCGAAAATGGGGGTGCAGAGCTTGGTTTCAAGTCTCTACCACCATCCCTTCAAAAGTTATCCCCCGAAAACCAGTGGAGGTATGATAATGACATGGTGCTAGGGTTATAACCTAACACTGATGGCATCACAGAGCCCATGCTAGATCAAAGCACAGTGTCTGTGACATCATCACGTTGCCTTTGATGACATCACAGCCACCTAACATTCTGATGTGTTCACTTGTGTGTGTGTGTATGTGTGTTGTGGGTGTGGGTGTGTGTGTGTGTGTGTGTGTGTGTGTGCAGACAAAGTTATGGGGGTGCAGAGCCTGCTTTCAAGTCTGTACCACATTCACTTCAAAAGTTATTCCACAAAAACCCGTCCAGGTATGCACCAGAGTCCTCGAGGTTCTAGTTGACCCACTTCCCAACCTTGTAGAGACTCGATGGTGGTACCCTTGGATCCGGAATGTCCAAAAATGGGGGTGCAGAGCTTAGTTTCACGTCTCTACCACCTTTCCTTCAAACGTTATCCTCCAAAAACCCGTCGAGGTATGCACCAGAGTCTTCAAGGTTCTGGTTGACCCACTTCCCGACCTCGTAGAGACTCGAGGGTGGCACCGTTGGATCCGGAATGTCCGAAAATGGGGGTGCAGAGCTTGGTTTCAAGTCTCTACCACCATCCCTTCAAAAGTTATCCCCCGAAAACCAGTGGAGGTATGATAATGACATGGTGCTAGGGTTATAACCTAACACTGATGGCATCACAGAGCCCATGCTAGATCAAAGCACAGTGTCTGTGACGTCATCACGTTGCCTTTGATGACATCACAGCCACCTAACATTCTGATGTGTTCACTTCTGTGTGTGTGTATGTGTGTTGTGGGTGTGTGTGTGTGTGTGTGTGTGTGTGTGTGTGTGTGCAGACAAAGTTATGGGGGTGCAGAGCCTGCTTTCAAGTCTGTACCACATTCACTTCAAAAGTTATTCCACAAAAACCCGTCCAGGTATGCACCAGAGTCCTCGAGGTTCTAGTTGACCCACTTCCCGACGTCGTAGAGACTCGATGGTGGCACCGTTGTATCCGGAATGTCCGAAAATGGGGGTGCAAAGCTTGGTTTCAAGTCTCTACCACCATCCCTTCAAAAGTTATCCCCCGAAACCTGTCGAGGTATGCACCAGAGTCCTCGAGGTTCTGGTTGACCCACTTCCCGACCTCGTAGAGACTCGAGGGTGGCACCGTTGGATCCGGAATGTCCGAAAATGGGGGTGCAGAGCTTGGTTTCAAATCTCTACCACCATCCCTTCAAAAGTTATCCCCCGAAAACCAGTGGAGGTATGATAATGACATGGTGCTAGGGTTATAACCTAACACTGATGGCATCACAGAGCCCATGCTAGATCAAAGCACAGTGTCTGTGACGTCATCACGTTGCCTTTGATGACATCACAGCCACCTAACATTCTGATGTGTTCACTTGTGTGTGTGTGTATGTGTGTTGTGGGTGTGTGTGTGTGTGTGTGTGTGTGTGTGTGTGTGTGTGCAGACAAAGTTATGGGGGTGCAGAGCCTGCTTTCAAGTCTGTACCACATTCACTTCAAAAGTTATTCCACAAAAACCCGTCGAGGTATGCACCAGAGTCCTCGAGGTTCTAGTTGACCCACTTCCCAACCTTGTAGAGACTCGATGGTGGTACCCTTGGATCCGGAATGTCCAAAAATGGGGGTGCAGAGCTTAGTTTCACGTCTCTACCACCTTTCCTTCAAACGTTATCCTCCAAAAACCCGTCGAGGTATGCACCAGAGTCTTCAAGGTTCTGGTTGACCCACTTCCCGACCTCGTAGAGACTCGAGGGTGGCACCGTTGGATCCGGAATGTCCGAAAATGGGGGTGCAGAGCTTGGTTTCAAGTCTCTACCACCATCCCTTCAAAAGTTATCCCCCGAAAACCAGTGGAGGTATGATAATGACATGGTGCTAGGGTTATAACCTAACACTGATGGCATCACAGAGCCCATGCTAGATCAAAGCACAGTGTCTGTGACATCATCACGTTGCCTTTGATGACATCACAGCCACCTAACATTCTGATGTGTTCACTTGTGTGTGTGTGTATGTGTGTTGTGGGTGTGGGTGTGTGTGTGTGTGTGTGTGTGTGTGTGCAGACAAAGTTATGGGGGTGCAGAGCCTGCTTTCAAGTCTGTACCACATTCACTTCAAAAGTTATTCCACAAAAACCCGTCCAGGTATGCACCAGAGTCCTCGAGGTTCTAGTTGACCCACTTCCCAACCTTGTAGAGACTCGATGGTGGTACCCTTGGATCCGGAATGTCCAAAAATGGGGGTGCAGAGCTTAGTTTCAAGTCTCTACCACCTTTCCTTCAAACGTTATCCTCCAAAAACCCGTCGAGGTATGCACCAGAGTCTTCAAGGTTCTGGGTGACCCACTTCCCGACCTCGTAGAGACTCGAGGGTGGCACCGTTGGATCCGGAATGTCCGAAAATGGGGGTGCAGAGCTTGGTTTCAAGTCTCTACCACCATCCCTTCAAAAGTTATCCCCCGAAAACCAGTGGAGGTATGATAATGACATGGTGCTAGGGTTATAACCTAACACTGATGGCATCACAGAGCCCATGCTAGATCAAAGCACAGTGTCTGTGACGTCATCACGTTGCCTTTGATGACATCACAGCCACCTAACATTCTGATGTGTTCACTTGTGTGTGTGTGTATGTGTGTTGTGGGTGTGTGTGTGTGTGTGTGTGTGTGTGTGTGTGTGTGCAGACAAAGTTATGGGGGTGCAGAGCCTGCTTTCAAGTCTGTACCACATTCACTTCAAAAGTTATTCCACAAAAACCCGTCCAGGTATGCACCAGAGTCCTCGAGGTTCTAGTTGACCCACTTCCCGACGTCGTAGAGACTCGATGGTGGCACCGTTGTATCCGGAATGTCCGAAAATGGGGGTGCAAAGCTTGGTTTCAAGTCTCTACCACCATCCCTTCAAAAGTTATCCCCCGAAACCTGTCGAGGTATGCACCAGAGTCCTCGAGGTTCTGGTTGACCCACTTCCCGACCTCGTAGAGACTCGAGGGTGGCACCGTTGGATCCGGAATGTCCGAAAATGGGGGTGCAGAGCTTGGTTTCAAATCTCTACCACCATCCCTTCAAAAGTTATCCCCCGAAAACCAGTGGAGGTATGATAATGACATGGTGCTAGGGTTATAACCTAACACTGATGGCATCACAGAGCCCATGCTAGATCAAAGCACAGTGTCTGTGACGTCATCACGTTGCCTTTGATGACATCACAGCCACCTAACATTCTGATGTGTTCACTTGTGTGTGTGTGTATGTGTGTTGTGGGTGTGTGTGTGTGTGTGTGTGTGTGTGTGTGTGTGTGTGCAGACAAAGTTATGGGGGTGCAGAGCCTGCTTTCAAGTCTGTACCACATTCACTTCAAAAGTTATTCCACAAAAACCCGTCGAGGTATGCACCAGAGTCCTCGAGGTTCTAGTTGACCCACTTCCCAACCTTGTAGAGACTCGATGGTGGTACCCTTGGATCCGGAATGTCCAAAAATGGGGGTGCAGAGCTTAGTTTCACGTCTCTACCACCTTTCCTTCAAACGTTATCCTCCAAAAACCCGTCGAGGTATGCACCAGAGTCTTCAAGGTTCTGGTTGACCCACTTCCCGACCTCGTAGAGACTCGAGGGTGGCACCGTTGGATCCGGAATGTCCGAAAATGGGGGTGCAGAGCTTGGTTTCAAGTCTCTACCACCATCCCTTCAAAAGTTATCCCCCGAAAACCAGTGGAGGTATGATAATGACATGGTGCTAGGGTTATAACCTAACACTGATGGCATCACAGAGCCCATGCTAGATCAAAGCACAGTGTCTGTGACATCATCACGTTGCCTTTGATGACATCACAGCCACCTAACATTCTGATGTGTTCACTTGTGTGTGTGTGTATGTGTGTTGTGGGTGTGGGTGTGTGTGTGTGTGTGTGTGTGTGTGTGCAGACAAAGTTATGGGGGTGCAGAGCCTGCTTTCAAGTCTGTACCACATTCACTTCAAAAGTTATTCCACAAAAACCCGTCCAGGTATGCACCAGAGTCCTCGAGGTTCTAGTTGACCCACTTCCCAACCTTGTAGAGACTCGATGGTGGTACCCTTGGATCCGGAATGTCCAAAAATGGGGGTGCAGAGCTTAGTTTCACGTCTCTACCACCTTTCCTTCAAACGTTATCCTCCAAAAACCCGTCGAGGTATGCACCAGAGTCTTCAAGGTTCTGGGTGACCCACTTCCCGACCTCGTAGAGACTCGAGGGTGGCACCGTTGGATCCGGAATGTCCGAAAATGGGGGTGCAGAGCTTGGTTTCAAGTCTCTACCACCATCCCTTCAAAAGTTATCCCCCGAAAACCAGTGGAGGTATGATAATGACATGGTGCTAGGGTTATAACCTAACACTGATGGCATCACAGAGCCCATGCTAGATCAAAGCACAGTGTCTGTGACGTCATCACGTTGCCTTTGATGACATCACAGCCACCTAACATTCTGATGTGTTCACTTGTGTGTGTGTGTATGTGTGTTGTGGGTGTGTGTGTGTGTGTGTGTGTGTGTGTGTGTGTGTGCAGACAAAGTTATGGGGGTGCAGAGCCTGCTTTCAAGTCTGTACCACATTCACTTCAAAAGTTATTCCACAAAAACCCGTCCAGGTATGCACCAGAGTCCTCGAGGTTCTAGTTGACCCACTTCCCGACGTCGTAGAGACTCGATGGTGGCACCGTTGTATCCGGAATGTCCGAAAATGGGGGTGCAAAGCTTGGTTTCAAGTCTCTACCACCATCCCTTCAAAAGTTATCCCCCGAAACCTGTCGAGGTATGCACCAGAGTCCTCGAGGTTCTGGTTGACCCACTTCCCGACCTCGTAGAGACTCGAGGGTGGCACCGTTGGATCCGGAATGTCCGAAAATGGGGGTGCAGAGCTTGGTTTCAAATCTCTACCACCATCCCTTCAAAAGTTATCCCCCGAAAACCAGTGGAGGTATGATAATGACATGGTGCTAGGGTTATAACCTAACACTGATGGCATCACAGAGCCCATGCTAGATCAAAGCACAGTGTCTGTGACGTCATCACGTTGCCTTTGATGACATCACAGCCACCTAACATTCTGATGTGTTCACTTGTGTCTGTGTGTATGTGTGTTGTGGGTGTGGGTGTGTGTGTGTGTGTGTGTGTGTGTGTGTGTGCAGACAAAGTTATGGGGGTGCAGAGCCTGCTTTCAAGTCTGTACCACATTCACTTCAAAAGTTATTCCACAAAAACCCGTCCAGGTATGCACCAGAGTCCTCGAGGTTCTAGTTGACCCACTTCCCAACCTTGTAGAGACTCGATGGTGGTACCCTTGGATCCGGAATGTCCAAAAATGGGGGTGCAGAGCTTAGTTTCACGTCTCTACCACCTTTCCTTCAAACGTTATCCTCCAAAAACCCGTCGAGGTATGCACCAGAGTCTTCAAGGTTCTGGTTGACCCACTTCCCGACCTCGTAGAGACGCGAGGGTGGCACCGTTGGATCCGGAATGTCCGAAAATGGGGGTGCCGAGCTTGGTTTCAAGTCTCTACCACCATCCCTTCAAAAGTTATCCCCCGAAACCTGTCGAGGTATGCACCAGAGTACTCGAGGTTCTGGTTGACCCACTTCCCGACCTCGTAGAGACTCGAGGGTGGCACCGTTGGATCCGGAATGTCCGAAAATGGGGGTGCAGAGCTTGGTTTCAAGTCTCTACCACCATCCCTTCAAAAGTTATCCCCCGAAAACCAGTGGAGGTATGATAATGACATGGTGCTAGGGTTATAACCTAACACTGATGGCATCACAGAGCCCATGCTAGATCAAAGCACAGTGTCTGTGACGTCATCACGTTGCCTTTGATGACATCACAGCCACCTAACATTCTGATGTGTTCACTTGTGTGTGTGTGTATGTGTGTTGTGGGTGTGGGTGTGTGTGTGTGTGTGTGTGTGTGTGTGCAGACAAAGTTATGGGGGTGCAGAGCCTGCTTTCAAGTCTGTACCACATTCACTTCAAAAGTTATTCCACAAAAACCCGTCCAGGTATGCACCAGAGTCCTCGAGGTTCTAGTTGACCCACTTCCCAACCTTGTAGAGACTCGATGGTGGTACCCTTGGATCCGGAATGTCCAAAAATGGGGGTGCAGAGCTTAGTTTCACGTCTCTACCACCTTTCCTTCAAACGTTATCCTCCAAAAACCCGTCGAGGTATGCACCAGAGTCTTCAAGGTTCTGGTTGACCCACTTCCCGACCTCGTAGAGACGCGAGGGTGGCACCGTTGGATCCGGAATGTCCGAAAATGGGGGTGCCGAGCTTGGTTTCAAGTCTCTACCACCATCCCTTCAAAAGTTATCCCCCGAAACCTGTCGAGGTATGCACCAGAGTACTCGAGGTTCTGGTTGACCCACTTCCCGACCTCGTAGAGACTCGAGGGTGGCACCGTTGGATCCGGAATGTCCGAAAATGGGGGTGCAGAGCTTGGTTTCAAGTCTCTACCACCATCCCTTCAAAAGTTATCCCCCGAAAACCAGTGGAGGTATGATAATGACATGGTGCTAGGGTTATAACCTAACACTGATGGCATCACAGAGCCCATGCTAGATCAAAGCACAGTGTCTGTGACGTCATCACGTTGCCTTTGATGACATCACAGCCACCTAACATTCTGATGTGTTCACTTGTGTGTGTGTGTATGTGTGTTGTGGGTGTGGGTGTGTGTGTGTGTGTGTGTGTGTGTGTGTGTGTGCAGACAAAGTTATGGGGGTGCAGAGCCTGCTTTCAAGTCTGTACCACATTCACTTCAAAAGTTATTCCACAAAAACCCGTCCAGGTATGCACCAGAGTCCTCGAGGTTCTAGTTGACCCACTTCCCAACCTTGTAGAGACTCGATGGTGGTACCCTTGGATCCGGAATGTCCAAAAATGGGGGTGCAGAGCTTAGTTTCACGTCTCTACCACCTTTCCTTCAAACGTTATCCTCCAAAAACCCGTCGAGGTATGCACCAGAGTCTTCAAGGTTCTGGTTGACCCACTTCCCGACCTCGTAGAGACTCGAGGGTGGCACCGTTGGATCCGGAATGTCCGAAAATGGGGGTGCAGAGCTTGGTTTCAAGTCTCTACCACCATCCCTTCAAAAGTTATCCCCCGAAAACCAGTGGAGGTATGATAATGACATGGTGCTAGGGTTATAACCTAACACTGATGGCATCACAGAGCCCATGCTAGATCAAAGCACAGTGTCTGTGACGTCATCACGTTGCCTTTGATGACATCACAGCCACCTAACATTCTGATGTGTTCACTTGTGTGTGTGTGTATGTGTGTTGTGGGTGTGGGTGTGTGTGTGTGTGTGTGTGTGTGTGTGCAGACAAAGTTATGGGGGTGCAGAGCCTGCTTTCAAGTCTGTACCACATTCACTTCAAAAGTTATTCCACAAAAACCCGTCCAGGTATGCACCAGAGTCCTCGAGGTTCTAGTTGACCCACTTCCCAACCTTGTAGAGACTCGATGGTGGTACCCTTGGATCCGGAATGTCCAAAAATGGGGGTGCAGAGCTTAGTTTCACGTCTCTACCACCTTTCCTTCAAACGTTATCCTCCAAAAACCCGTCGAGGTATGCACCAGAGTCTTCAAGGTTCTGGTTGACCCACTTCCCGACCTCGTAGAGACGCGAGGGTGGCACCGTTGGATCCGGAATGTCCGAAAATGGGGGTGCCGAGCTTGGTTTCAAGTCTCTACCACCATCCCTTCAAAAGTTATCCCCCGAAACCTGTCGAGGTATGCACCAGAGTACTCGAGGTTCTGGTTGACCCACTTCCCGACCTCGTAGAGACTCGAGGGTGGCACCGTTGGATCCGGAATGTCCGAAAATGGGGGTGCAGAGCTTGGTTTCAAGTCTCTACCACCATCCCTTCAAAAGTTATCCCCCGAAAACCAGTGGAGGTATGATAATGACATGGTGCTAGGGTTATAACCTAACACTGATGGCATCACAGAGCCCATGCTAGATCAAAGCACAGTGTCTGTGACGTCATCACGTTGCCTTTGATGACATCACAGCCACCTAACATTCTGATGTGTTCACTTGTGTGTGTGTGTATGTGTGTTGTGGGTGTGGGTGTGTGTGTGTGTGTGTGTGTGTGTGTGTGTGTGCAGACAAAGTTATGGGGGTGCAGAGCCTGCTTTCAAGTCTGTACCACATTCACTTCAAAAGTTATTCCACAAAAACCCGTCCAGGTATGCACCAGAGTCCTCGAGGTTCTAGTTGACCCACTTCCCAACCTTGTAGAGACTCGATGGTGGTACCCTTGGATCCGGAATGTCCAAAAATGGGGGTGCAGAGCTTAGTTTCACGTCTCTACCACCTTTCCTTCAAACGTTATCCTCCAAAAACCCGTCGAGGTATGCACCAGAGTCTTCAAGGTTCTGGTTGACCCACTTCCCGACCTCGTAAAGACGCGAGGGTGGCACCGTTGGATCCGGAATGTCCGAAAATGGGGGTGCAGAGCTTGGTTTCAAGTCTCTACCACCATCCCTTCAAAAGTTATCCCCCGAAACCTGTCGAGGTATGCACCAGAGTCCTCGAGGTTCTGGTTGACCCACTTCCCGACCTCGTAGAGACTCGAGGGTGGCACCGTTGGATCCGGAATGTCCGAAAATGGGGGTGCAGAGCTTGGTTTCAAGTCTCTACCACCATCCCTTCAAAAGTTATCCCCCGAAAACCAGTGGAGGTATGATAATGACATGGTGCTAGGGTTATAACCTAACACTGATGGCATCACAGAGCCCATGCTAGATCAAAGCACAGTGTCTGTGACATCATCACGTTGCCTTTGATGACATCACAGCCACCTAACATTCTGATGTGTTCACTTGTGTGTGTGTGTATGTGTGTTGTGGGTGTGGGTGTGTGTGTGTGTGTGTGTGTGTGCAGACAAAGTTATGGGGGTGCAGAGCCTGCTTTCAAGTCTGTACCACATTCACTTCAAAAGTTATTCCACAAAAACCCGTCCAGGTATGCACCAGAGTCCTCGAGGTTCTAGTTGACCCACTTCCCAACCTTGTAGAGACTCGATGGTGGTACCCTTGGATCCGGAATGTCCAAAAATGGGGGTGCAGAGCTTAGTTTCACGTCTCTACCACCTTTCCTTCAAACGTTATCCTCCAAAAACCCGTCGAGGTATGCACCAGAGTCTTCAAGGTTCTGGTTGACCCACTTCCCGACCTCGTAGAGACTCGAGGGTGGCACCGTTGGATCCGGAATGTCCGAAAATGGGGGTGCAGAGCTTGGTTTCAAGTCTCTACCACCATCCCTTCAAAAGTTATCCCCCGAAACCTGTCGAGGTATGCACCAGAGTACTCGAGGTTCTGGTTGACCCACTTCCCGACCTTGTAGAGACTCCAGGGTGGCACCGTTGGATCCGGAATGTCCGAAAATGGGGGTGCATAGCTTGGTTTCAAGTCTCTACCACCATCCCTTCAAAAGTTATCCCCCGAAACTTGTCGAGGTATGCACCAGAGTCCTCGAGGTTCTGGTTGACCCACTTCCCGACGTCGTAGAGACTCGAGGGTGGCACCGTTGGATCCGGAATGTCCGAAAATGGGGGTGCAGAGCTTGGTTTCAAGTCTCTACCACCATCCCTTCAAAAGTTATCCCCCGAAAGCCAGTGGAGGTATGATAATGACATGGTGCTAGGGTTATAACCTAACACTGATGGCATCACAGAGCCCATGCTAGATCAAAGCACAGTGTCTGTGACGTCATCACGTTGCCTTTGATGACATCACAGCCACCTAACATTCTGATGTGTTCACTTGTGTGTGTGTGTATGTGTGTTGTGGGTGTGGGTGTGTGTGTGTGTGTGTGTGTGTGTGTGTGTGTGTGCAGACAAAGTTATGGGGGTGCAGAGCCTGCTTTCAAGTCTGTACCACATTCACTTCAAAAGTTATTCCACAAAAACCCGTCCAGGTATGCACCAGAGTCCTCGAGGTTCTAGTTGACCCACTTCCCAACCTTGTAGAGACTCGATGGTGGTACCCTTGGATCCGGAATGTCCAAAAATGGGGGTGCAGAGCTTAGTTTCACGTCTCTACCACCTTTCCTTCAAACGTTATCCTCCAAAAACCCATCGAGGTATGCATCAGAGTCCTCGAGGTTCTGGTTGACCCACTTCCCGACCTCGTAGAGACTCCAGGGTGGCACCGTTGGATCCGGAATGTCTGAAAATGGGGGTGCAGAGCTTGGTTTCAAGTCTCTACCACCATCCCTTCAAAAGTTATCCCCCGAAACCTGTCGAGGTATGCACCAGAGTCCTCGAGGTTCTGGTTGACCCACTTCCCGACCTCGTAGAGACTCGAGGGTGGCACCGTTGGATCCGGAATGTCCGAAAATGGGGGTGCAGAGCTTGGTTTCAAGTCTCTACCACCATCCCTTCAAAAGTTATCCCCCGAAAACCAGTGGAGGTATGATAATGACATGGTGCTAGGGTTATAACCTAACACTGATGGCATCACAGAGCCCATGCTAGATCAAAGCACAGTGTCTGTGACGTCATCACGTTGCCTTTGATGACATCACAGCCACCTAACATTCTGATGTGTTCACTTGTGTGTGTGTGTATGTGTGTTGTGGGTGTGGGTGTTTGTGTGTGTGTGTGTGTGTGTGCAGACAAAGTTATGGGGGTGCAGAGCCTGCTTTCAAGTCTGTACCACATTCACTTCAAAAGTTATTCCACAAAAACCCGTCGAGGTATACACCAGAGTCCTTGAGGTTCTAGTTGACCCACTTCCCAACCTTGTAGAGACTCGATGGTGGTACCCTTGGATCCGGAATGTCCAAAAATGGGGGTGCAGAGCTTAGTTTCACGTCTCTACCACCTTTCCTTCAAACGTTATCCTCCAAAAACCCGTCGAGGTATGCACCAGAGTCTTCAAGGTTCTGGTTGACCCATTTCCCGACCTCGTAGAGACGCGAGGGTGGCACCGTTGGATCCGGAATGTCCGAAAATGGGGGAGCAGAGCTTGGTTTCAAGTTTCTACCACCATCCCTTCAAAAGTTATCCCCCGAAACCTGTCGAGGTATGCACCAGAGTACTCGAGGTTCTGGTTGACCCACTTCCCGACCTCGTAGAGACTCCAGGGTGGCACCGTTGGATCCGGAATGTCCGAAAATGGGGGTGCAGAGCTTGGTTTCAAGTCTCTACCACCATCCCTTCAAAAGTTATCCCCCGAAACTTGTCGAGGTATGCACCAGAGTCCTCGAGGTTCTGGTTGACCCACTTCCCGACGTCGTAGAGACTCGAGGGAGGCACCGTTGGATCCGGAATGTCCGAAAATGGGGGTGCAGAGCTTGGTTTCAAGTCTCTACCACCATCCCTTCAAAAGTTATCCCCCGAAACCTGTCGAGGTATGCACCAGAGTCCTCGAGGTTCTGGTTGACCCACTTCCCGACCTCGTAGAGACTCGAGAGTGGCACCGTTGGATCCGGAATGTCCGAAAATGGGGGTGCAGAGCTTAGTTTCAAGTCTCTACCACCATCCCTTCAAAAGTTATCCCCCGAAAACCAGTGGAGGTATGATAATGACATGGTGCTAGGGTTATAACCTAACACTGATGGCATCACAGAGCCCATGCTAGATCAAAGCACAGTGTCTGTGACGTCATCACGTTGCCTTTGATGACATCACAGCCACCTAACATTCTGATGTGTTCACTTGTGTGTGTGTGTATGTGTGTTGTGGGTGTGGGTGTGTGTGTGTGTGTGTGTGTGTGTGTGTGTGTGTGTGCAGACAAAGTTATGGGGGTGCAGAGCCTGCTTTCAAGTCTGTACCACATTCACTTCAAAAGTTATTCCACAAAAACCCGTCCAGGTATGCACCAGAGTCCTCGAGGTTCTAGTTGACCCACTTCCCAACCTTGTAGAGACTCGATGGTGGTACCCTTGGATCCGGAATGTCCAAAAATGGGGGTGCAGAGCTTAGTTTCACGTCTCTACCACCTTTCCTTCAAACGTTATCCTCCAAAAACCCATCAAGGTATGCATCAGAGTCCTCGAGGTTCTGGTTGACCCACTTCCCGACCTCGTAGAGACTCCAGGGTGGCACCGTTGGATCCGGAATGTCCGAAAATGGGGGTGCAGAGCTTGGTTTCAAGTCTCTACCACCATCCCTTCAAAAGTTATCCCCCGAAACTTGTCGAGGTATGCACCAGAGTCCTCGAGGTTCTGGTTGACCCACTTCCCGACGTCGTAGAGACTCGAGGGTGGCACCGTTGGATCCGGAATGTCCGAAAATGGGGGTGCAGAGCTTGGTTTCAAGTCTCTACCACCATCCCTTCAAAAGTTATCCCCCGAAACCTGTCGAGGTATGCACCAGAGTCCTCGAGGTTCTGGTTGACCCACTTCCCAACCTCGTAGAGACTCGAGAGTGGCACCGTTGGATCCGGATTGTCCGAAAATGGGGGTGCAGAGCTTAGTTTCAAGTCTCTACCACCATCCCTTCAAAAGTTATCCCCCGAAAACCAGTGGAGGTATGATAATGACATGGTGCTAGGGTTATAACCTAACACTGATGGCATCACAGAGCCCATGCTAGATCAAAGCACAGTGTCTGTGACGTCATCACGTTGCCTTTGATGACATCACAGCCACCTAACATTCTGATGTGTTCACTTGTGTGTGTGTGTATGTGTGTTGTGGGTGTGGGTGTGTGTGTGTGTGTGTGTGTGTGTGTGTGTGTGTGTGCAGACAAAGTTATGGGGGTGCAGAGCCTGCTTTCAAGTCTGTACCACATTCACTTCAAAAGTTATTCCACAAAAACCCGTCCAGGTATGCACCAGAGTCCTCGAGGTTCTAGTTGACCCACTTCCCAACCTTGTAGAGACTCGATGGTGGTACCCTTGGATCCGGAATGTCCAAAAATGGGGGTGCAGAGCTTAGTTTCACGTCTCTACCACCTTTCCTTCAAACGTTATCCTCCAAAAACCCGTCGAGGTATGCACCAGAGTCTTCAAGGTTCTGGTTGACCCACTTCCCGACCTCGTAGAGACTCGAGGGTGGCACCGTTGGATCCGGAATGTCCGAAAATGGGGGTGCAGAGCTTGGTTTCAAGTCTCTACCACCATCCCTTCAAAAGTTATCCCCCGAAAACCAGTGGAGGTATGATAATGACATGGTGCTAGGGTTATAACCTAACACTGATGGCATCACAGAGCCCATGCTAGATCACTTGTGTGTGTGTGTATGTGTGTTGTGGGTGTGTGTGTGTGTGTGTGTGTGTGTGTGTGTGTGTGCAGACAAAGTTATGGGGGTGCAGAGCCTGCTTTCAAGTCTGTACCACATTCACTTCAAAAGTTATTCCACAAAAACCCGTCCAGGTATGCACCAGAGTCCTCGAGGTTCTAGTTGACCCACTTCCCAACCTTGTAGAGACTCGATGGTGGTACCCTTGGATCCGGAATGTCCAAAAATGGGGGTGCAGAGCTTAGTTTCACGTCTCTACCACCTTTCCTTCAAACGTTATCCTCCAAAAACCCATCAAGGTATGCATCAGAGTCCTCGAGGTTCTGGTTGACCCACTTCCCGACCTCGTAGAGACTCCAGGGTGGCACCGTTGGATCCGGAATGTCCGAAAACGGGGGTGCAGAGCTTGGTTTCAAGTCTCTACCACCATCCCTTCAAAAGTTATCCCCCGAAACTTGTCGAGGTATGCACCAGAGTCCTCGAGGTTCTGGTTGACCCACTTCCCGACGTCGTAGAGACTCGAGGGTGGCACCGTTGGATCCGGAATGTCCGAAAATGGGGGTGCAGAGCTTGGTTTCAAGTCTCTACCACCATCCCTTCAAAAGTTATCCCACGAAACCTGTCGAGGTATGCACCAGAGTCCTCGAGGTTCTGGTTGACCCACTTCCCGACCTCGTAGAGACTCGAGAGTGGCACCGTTGGATCCGGAATGTCCGAAAATGGGGGTGCAGAGCTTAGTTTCAAGTCTCTACCACCATCCCTTCAAAAGTTATCCCCCGAAAACCAGTGGAGGTATGATAATGACATGGTGCTAGGGTTATAACCTAACACTGATGGCATCACAGAGCCCATGCTAGATCAAAGCACAGTGTCTGTGACGTCATCACGTTGCCTTTGATGACATCACAGCCACCTAACATTCTGATGTGTTCACTTGTGTGTGTGTGTATGTGTGTTGTGGGTGTGGGTGTGTGTGTGTGTGTGTGTGTGTGTGTGTGTGCAGACAAAGTTATGGGGGTGCAGAGCCTGCTTTCAAGTCTGTACTACATTCACTTCAAAAGTTATTCCACAAAAACCCGTCCAGGTATGCACCAGAGTCCTCGAGGTTCTAGTTGACCCACTTCCCAACCTTGTAGAGACTCGATGGTGGTACCCTTGGATCCGGAATGTCCAAAAATGGGGGTGCAGAGCTTAGTTTCACGTCTCTACCACCTTTCCTTCAAACGTAATCCTCCAAAAACCCATCGAGGTATGCATCAGAGTCCTCGAGGTTCTGGTTGACCCACTTCCCGACCTCGTAGAGACTCCAGGGTGGCACCGTTGGATCCGGAATGTCTGAAAATGGGGGTGCAGAGCTTGGTTTCAAGTCTCTACCACCATCCCTTCAAAAGTTATCCCCCGAAACCTGTCGAGGTATGCACCAGAGTCCTCGAGGTTCTGGTTGACCCACTTCCCGACCTCGTAGAGACTCGAGGTTGGCACCGTTGGATCCGGAATGTCCGAAAATGGGGGTGCAGAGCTTGGTTTCACGTCTCTACCACCTTTCCTTCAAACGTTATCCTCCAAAAACCCGTCGAGGTATGCACCAGAGTCTTCAAGGTTCTGGTTGACCCATTTCCCGACCTCGTAGAGACGCGAGGGTGGCACCGTTGGATCCGGAATGTCCGAAAATGGGGGTGCAGAGCTTAGTTTCACGTCTCTACCACCTTTCCTTCAAACGTTATCCTCCAAAAACCCGTCGAGGTATGCACCAGAGTCTTCAAGGTTCTGGTTGACCCATTTCCCGACCTCGTAGAGACGCGAGGGTGGCACCGTTGGATCCGGAATGTCCAAAAATGGGGGTGCAGAGCTTAGTTTCACGTCTCTACCACCTTTCCTTCAAACGTTATCCTCCAAAAACCCGTCGAGGTATGCACCAGAGTCTTCAAGGTTCTGGTTGACCCATTTCCCGACCTCGTAGAGACGCGAGGGTGGCACCGTTGGATCCGGAATGTCCGAAAATGGGGGTGCAGAGCTTGGTTTCAAGTCTCTACCACCATCCCTTCAAAAGTTATCCCCCGAAACCTGTCGAGGTATGCACCAGAGTACTCGAGGTTCTGGTTGACCCACTTCCCGACCTTGTAGAGACTCCAGGGTGGCACCGTTGGATCCGGAATGTCCGAAAATGGGGGTGCAGAGCTTGGTTTCAAGTCTCTACCACCATCCCTTCAAAAGTTATCCCCCGAAACCTGTCGAGGTATGCACCAGAGTCCTCGAGGTTCTGGTTGACCCACTTCCCGACCTCGTAGAGACTCGAGAGTGGCACCGTTGGATCCGGAATGTCCGAAAATGGGGGTGCAGAGCTTAGTTTCAAGTCTCTACCACCATCCCTTCAAAAGTTATCCCCCGAAAACCAGTGGAGGTATGATAATGACATGGTGCTAGGGTTATAACCTAACACTGATGGCATCACAGAGCCCATGCTAGATCAAAGCACAGTGTCTGTGACGTCATCACGTTGCCTTTGATGACATCACAGCCACCTAACATTCTGATGTGTTCACTTGTGTGTGTGTGTATGTGTGTTGTGGGTGTGGGTGTGTGTGTGTGTGTGTGTGTGTGTGTGTGTGTGTGCAGACAAAGTTATGGGGGTGCAGAGCCTGCTTTCAAGTCTGTACCACATTCACTTCAAAAGTTATTCCACAAAAACCCATCCAGGTATGCACCAGAGTCCTCGAGGTTCTAGTTGACCCACTTCCCAACCTTGTAGAGACTCGATGGTGGTACCCTTGGATCCGGAATGTCCAAAAATGGGGGTGCAGAGCTTAGTTTCACGTCTCTACCACCTTTCCTTCAAACGTTATCCTCCAAAAACCCATCAAGGTATGCATCAGAGTCCTCGAGGTTCTGGTTGACCCACTTCCCGACCTCGTAGAGACTCCAGGGTGGCACCGTTGGATCCGGAATGTCCGAAAATGGGGGTGCAGAGCTTGGTTTCAAGTCTCTACCACCATCCCTTCAAAAGTTATCCCCCGAAAACCAGTGGAGGTATGATAATGACATGGTGCTAGGGTTATAACCTAACACTGATGGCATCACAGAGCCCATGCTAGATCACTTGTGTGTGTGTGTATGTGTGTTGTGGGTGTGTGTGTGTGTGTGTGTGTGTGTGTGTGTGTGTGCAGACAAAGTTATGGGGGTGCAGAGCCTGCTTTCAAGTCTGTACCACATTCACTTCAAAAGTTATTCCACAAAAACCCGTCCAGGTATGCACCAGAGTCCTCGAGGTTCTAGTTGACCCACTTCCCAACCTTGTAGAGACTCGATGGTGGTACCCTTGGATCCGGAATGTCCAAAAATGGGGGTGCAGAGCTTAGTTTCACGTCTCTACCACCTTTCCTTCAAACGTTATCCTCCAAAAACCCATCAAGGTATGCATCAGAGTCCTCGAGGTTCTGGTTGACCCACTTCCCGACCTCGTAGAGACTCCAGGGTGGCACCGTTGGATCCGGAATGTCCGAAAACGGGGGTGCAGAGCTTGGTTTCAAGTCTCTACCACCATCCCTTCAAAAGTTATCCCCCGAAACTTGTCGAGGTATGCACCAGAGTCCTCGAGGTTCTGGTTGACCCACTTCCCGACGTCGTAGAGACTCGAGGGTGGCACCGTTGGATCCGGAATGTCCGAAAATGGGGGTGCAGAGCTTGGTTTCAAGTCTCTACCACCATCCCTTCAAAAGTTATCCCACGAAACCTGTCGAGGTATGCACCAGAGTCCTCGAGGTTCTGGTTGACCCACTTCCCGACCTCGTAGAGACTCGAGAGTGGCACCGTTGGATCCGGAATGTCCGAAAATGGGGGTGCAGAGCTTAGTTTCAAGTCTCTACCACCATCCCTTCAAAAGTTATCCCCCGAAAACCAGTGGAGGTATGATAATGACATGGTGCTAGGGTTATAACCTAACACTGATGGCATCACAGAGCCCATGCTAGATCAAAGCACAGTGTCTGTGACGTCATCACGTTGCCTTTGATGACATCACAGCCACCTAACATTCTGATGTGTTCACTTGTGTGTGTGTGTATGTGTGTTGTGGGTGTGGGTGTGTGTGTGTGTGTGTGTGTGTGTGTGTGTGCAGACAAAGTTATGGGGGTGCAGAGCCTGCTTTCAAGTCTGTACTACATTCACTTCAAAAGTTATTCCACAAAAACCCGTCCAGGTATGCACCAGAGTCCTCGAGGTTCTAGTTGACCCACTTCCCAACCTTGTAGAGACTCGATGGTGGTACCCTTGGATCCGGAATGTCCAAAAATGGGGGTGCAGAGCTTAGTTTCACGTCTCTACCACCTTTCCTTCAAACGTTATCCTCCAAAAACCCATCGAGGTATGCATCAGAGTCCTCGAGGTTCTGGTTGACCCACTTCCCGACCTCGTAGAGACTCCAGGGTGGCACCGTTGGATCCGGAATGTCTGAAAATGGGGGTGCAGAGCTTGGTTTCAAGTCTCTACCACCATCCCTTCAAAAGTTATCCCCCGAAACCTGTCGAGGTATGCACCAGAGTCCTCGAGGTTCTGGTTGACCCACTTCCCGACCTCGTAGAGACTCGAGGTTGGCACCGTTGGATCCGGAATGTCCGAAAATGGGGGTGCAGAGCTTGGTTTCACGTCTCTACCACCTTTCCTTCAAACGTTATCCTCCAAAAACCCGTCGAGGTATGCACCAGAGTCTTCAAGGTTCTGGTTGACCCATTTCCCGACCTCGTAGAGACGCGAGGGTGGCACCGTTGGATCCGGAATGTCCGAAAATGGGGGTGCAGAGCTTAGTTTCACGTCTCTACCACCTTTCCTTCAAACGTTATCCTCCAAAAACCCGTCGAGGTATGCACCAGAGTCTTCAAGGTTCTGGTTGACCTATTTCCCGACCTCGTAGAGACGCGAGGGTGGCACCGTTGGATCCGGAATGTCCAAAAATGGGGGTGCAGAGCTTAGTTTCACGTCTCTACCACCTTTCCTTCAAACGTTATCCTCCAAAAACCCGTCGAGGTATGCACCAGAGTCTTCAAGGTTCTGGTTGACCCATTTCCCGACCTCGTAGAGACGCGAGGGTGGCACCGTTGGATCCGGAATGTCCGAAAATGGGGGTGCAGAGCTTGGTTTCAAGTCTCTACCACCATCCCTTCAAAAGTTATCCCCCGAAACCTGTCGAGGTATGCACCAGAGTACTCGAGGTTCTGGTTGACCCACTTCCCGACCTTGTAGAGACTCCAGGGTGGCACCGTTGGATCCGGAATGTCCGAAAATGGGGGTGCATAGCTTGGTTTCAAGTCTCTACCACCATCCCTTCAAAAGTTATCCCCCGAAACTTGTCGAGGTATGCACCAGAGTCCTCGAGGTTCTGGTTGACCCACTTCCCGACGTCGTAGAGACTCGAGGGTGGCACCGTTGGATCCGGAATGTCCGAAAATGGGGGTGCAGAGCTTGGTTTCAAGTCTCTACCACCATCCCTTCAAAAGTTATCCCCCGAAAGCCAGTGGAGGTATGATAATGACATGGTGCTAGGGTTATAACCTAACACTGATGGCATCACAGAGCCCATGCTAGATCAAAGCACAGTGTCTGTGACGTCATCACGTTGCCTTTGATGACATCACAGCCACCTAACATTCTGATGTGTTCACTTGTGTGTGTGTGTATGTGTGTTGTGGGTGTGGGTGTGTGTGTGTGTGTGTGTGTGTGTGTGTGTGTGTGCAGACAAAGTTATGGGGGTGCAGAGCCTGCTTTCAAGTCTGTACCACATTCACTTCAAAAGTTATTCCACAAAAACCCGTCCAGGTATGCACCAGAGTCCTCGAGGTTCTAGTTGACCCACTTCCCAACCTTGTAGAGACTCGATGGTGGTACCCTTGGATCCGGAATGTCCAAAAATGGGGGTGCAGAGCTTAGTTTCACGTCTCTACCACCTTTCCTTCAAACGTTATCCTCCAAAAACCCATCGAGGTATGCATCAGAGTCCTCGAGGTTCTGGTTGACCCACTTCCCGACCTCGTAGAGACTCCAGGGTGGCACCGTTGGATCCGGAATGTCTGAAAATGGGGGTGCAGAGCTTGGTTTCAAGTCTCTACCACCATCCCTTCAAAAGTTATCCCCCGAAACCTGTCGAGGTATGCACCAGAGTCCTCGAGGTTCTGGTTGACCCACTTCCCGACCTCGTAGAGACTCGAGGGTGGCACCGTTGGATCCGGAATGTCCGAAAATGGGGGTGCAGAGCTTGGTTTCAAGTCTCTACCACCATCCCTTCAAAAGTTATCCCCCGAAAACCAGTGGAGGTATGATAATGACATGGTGCTAGGGTTATAACCTAACACTGATGGCATCACAGAGCCCATGCTAGATCAAAGCACAGTGTCTGTGACGTCATCACGTTGCCTTTGATGACATCACAGCCACCTAACATTCTGATGTGTTCACTTGTGTGTGTGTGTATGTGTGTTGTGGGTGTGGGTGTGGGTGTGTGTGTGTGTGTGTGTGTGTGTGTGCAGACAAAGTTATGGGGGTGCAGAGCCTGCTTTCAAGTCTGTACCACATTCACTTCAAAAGTTATTCCACAAAAACCCGTCGAGGTATGCACCAGAGTCCTCGAGGTTCTAGTTGACCCACTTCCCAACCTTGTAGAGACTCAATGGTGGTACCCTTGGATCCGGAATGTCCAAAAATGGGGGTGCAGAGCTTAGTTTCACGTCTCTACCACCTTTCCTTCAAACGTTATCCTCCAAAAACCCGTCGAGGTATGCACCAGAGTCTTCAAGGTTCTGGTTGACCCATTTCCCGACCTCGTAGAGACGCGAGGGTGGCACCGTTGGATCCGGAATGTCCGAAAATGGGGGTGCAGAGCTTGGTTTCAAGTCTCTACCACCATCCCTTCAAAAGTTATCCCCCGAAACCTGTCGAGGTATGCACCAGAGTACTCGAGGTTCTGGTTGACCCACTTCCCGACCTTGTAGAGACTCCAGGATGGCACCGTTGGATCCGGAATGTCCGAAAATGGGGGTGCATAGCTTGGTTTCAAGTCTCTACCACCATCCCTTCAAAAGTTATCCCCCGAAACTTGTCGAGGTATGCACCAGAGTCCTCGAGGTTCTGGTTGACCCACTTCCCGACGTCGTAGAGACTCGAGGGTGGCACCGTTGGATCCGGAATGTCCGAAAATGGGGGTGCAGAGCTTGGTTTCAAGTCTCTACCACCATCCCTTCAAAAGTTATCCCCCGAAAGCCAGTGGAGGTATGATAATGACATGGTGCTAGGGTTATAACCTAACACTGATGGCATCACAGAGCCCATGCTAGATCAAAGCACAGTGTCTGTGACGTCATCACGTTGCCTTTGATGACATCACAGCCACCTAACATTCTGATGTGTTCACTTGTGTGTCTGTGTATGTGTGTTGTGGGTGTGGGTGTGTGTGTGTGTGTGTGTGTGTGTGTGTGTGTGTGCAGACAAAGTTATGGGGGTGCAGAGCCTGCTTTCAAGTCTGTACCACATTCACTTCAAAAGTTATTCCACAAAAACCCGTCCAGGTATGCACCAGAGTCCTCGAGGTTCTAGTTGACCCACTTCCCAACCTTGTAGAGACTCGATGGTGGTACCCTTGGATCCGGAATGTCCAAAAATGGGGGTGCAGAGCTTAGTTTCACGTCTCTACCACCTTTCCTTCAAACGTTATCCTCCAAAAACCCATCGAGGTATGCATCAGAGTCCTCGAGGTTCTGGTTGACCCACTTCCCGACCTCGTAGAGACTCCAGGGTGGCACCGTTGGATCCGGAATGTCTGAAAATGGGGGTGCAGAGCTTGGTTTCAAGTCTCTACCACCATCCCTTCAAAAGTTATCCCCCGAAACCTGTCGAGGTATGCACCAGAGTCCTCGAGGTTCTGGTTGACCCACTTCCCGACCTCGTAGAGACTCGAGGGTGGCACCGTTGGATCCGGAATGTCCGAAAATGGGGGTGCAGAGCTTGGTTTCAAGTCTCTACCACCATCCCTTCAAAAGTTATCCCCCGAAAACCAGTGGAGGTATGATAATGACATGGTGCTAGGGTTATAACCTAACACTGATGGCATCACAGAGCCCATGCTAGATCAAAGCACAGTGTCTGTGACGTCATCACGTTGCCTTTGATGACATCACAGCCACCTAACATTCTGATGTGTTCACTTGTGTGTGTGTGTATGTGTGTTGTGGGTGTGGGTGTTTGTGTGTGTGTGTGTGTGTGTGCAGACAAAGTTATGGGGGTGCAGAGCCTGCTTTCAAGTCTGTACCACATTCACTTCAAAAGTTATTCCACAAAAACCCGTCGAGGTATACACCAGAGTCCTTGAGGTTCTAGTTGACCCACTTCCCAACCTTGTAGAGACTCGATGGTGGTACCCTTGGATCCGGAATGTCCAAAAATGGGGGTGCAGAGCTTAGTTTCACGTCTCTACCACCTTTCCTTCAAACGTTATCCTCCAAAAACCCGTCGAGGTATGCACCAGAGTCTTCAAGGTTCTGGTTGACCCATTTCCCGACCTCGTAGAGACGCGAGGGTGGCACCGTTGGATCCGGAATGTCCGAAAATGGGGGAGCAGAGCTTGGTTTCAAGTTTCTACCACCATCCCTTCAAAAGTTATCCCCCGAAACCTGTCGAGGTATGCACCAGAGTACTCGAGGTTCTGGTTGACCCACTTCCCGACCTCGTAGAGACTCCAGGGTGGCACCGTTGGATCCGGAATGTCCGAAAATGGGGGTGCAGAGCTTGGTTTCAAGTCTCTACCACCATCCCTTCAAAAGTTATCCCCCGAAACTTGTCGAGGTATGCACCAGAGTCCTCGAGGTTCTGGTTGACCCACTTCCCGACGTCGTAGAGACTCGAGGGAGGCACCGTTGGATCCGGAATGTCCGAAAATGGGGGTGCAGAGCTTGGTTTCAAGTCTCTACCACCATCCCTTCAAAAGTTATCCCCCGAAACCTGTCGAGGTATGCACCAGAGTCCTCGAGGTTCTGGTTGACCCACTTCCCGACCTCGTAGAGACTCGAGAGTGGCACCGTTGGATCCGGAATGTCCGAAAATGGGGGTGCAGAGCTTAGTTTCAAGTCTCTACCACCATCCCTTCAAAAGTTATCCCCCGAAAACCAGTGGAGGTATGATAATGACATGGTGCTAGGGTTATAACCTAACACTGATGGCATCACAGAGCCCATGCTAGATCAAAGCACAGTGTCTGTGACGTCATCACGTTGCCTTTGATGACATCACAGCCACCTAACATTCTGATGTGTTCACTTGTGTGTGTGTGTATGTGTGTTGTGGGTGTGGGTGTGTGTGTGTGTGTGTGTGTGTGTGTGTGTGTGTGTGCAGACAAAGTTATGGGGGTGCAGAGCCTGCTTTCAAGTCTGTACCACATTCACTTCAAAAGTTATTCCACAAAAACCCGTCCAGGTATGCACCAGAGTCCTCGAGGTTCTAGTTGACCCACTTCCCAACCTTGTAGAGACTCGATGGTGGTACCCTTGGATCCGGAATGTCCAAAAATGGGGGTGCAGAGCTTAGTTTCACGTCTCTACCACCTTTCCTTCAAACGTTATCCTCCAAAAACCCGTCGAGGTATGCACCAGAGTCTTCAAGGTTCTGGTTGACCCATTTCCCGACCTCGTAGAGACGCGAGGGTGGCACCGTTGGATCCGGAATGTCCGAAAATGGGGGAGCAGAGCTTGGTTTCAAGTTTCTACCACCATCCCTTCAAAAGTTATCCCCCGAAACCTGTCGAGGTATGCACCAGAGTACTCGAGGTTCTGGTTGACCCACTTCCCAACCTCGTAGAGACTCCAGGGTGGCACCGTTGGATCCGGAATGTCCGAAAATGGGGGTGCAGAGCTTGGTTTCAAGTCTCTACCACCATCCCTTCAAAAGTTATCCCCCGAAACTTGTCGAGGTATGCACCAGAGTCCTCGAGGTTCTGGTTGACCCACTTCCCGACGTCGTAGAGACTCGAGGGAGGCACCGTTGGATCCGGAATGTCCGAAAATGGGGGTGCAGAGCTTGGTTTCAAGTCTCTACCACCATCCCTTCAAAAGTTATCCCCCGAAACCTGTCGAGGTATGCACCAGAGTCCTCGAGGTTCTGGTTGACCCACTTCCCGACCTCGTAGAGACTCGAGAGTGGCACCGTTGGATCCGGAATGTCCGAAAATGGGGGTGCAGAGCTTAGTTTCAAGTCTCTACCACCATCCCTTCAAAAGTTATCCCCCGAAAACCAGTGGAGGTATGATAATGACATGGTGCTAGGGTTATAACCTAACACTGATGGCATCACAGAGCCCATGCTAGATCAAAGCACAGTGTCTGTGACGTCATCACGTTGCCTTTGATGACATCACAGCCACCTAACATTCTGATGTGTTCACTTGTGTGTGTGTGTATGTGTGTTGTGGGTGTGGGTGTGTGTGTGTGTGTGTGTGTGTGTGTGTGTGTGTGTGCAGACAAAGTTATGGGGGTGCAGAGCCTGCTTTCAAGTCTGTACCACATTCACTTCAAAAGTTATTCCACAAAAACCCGTCCAGGTATGCACCAGAGTCCTCGAGGTTCTAGTTGACCCACTTCCCAACCTTGTAGAGACTCGATGGTGGTACCCTTGGATCCAGAATGTCCAAAAATGGGGGTGCAGAGCTTAGTTTCACGTCTCTACCACCTTTCCTTCAAACGTTATCCTCCAAAAACCCATCAAGGTATGCATCAGAGTCCTCGAGGTTCTGGTTGACCCACTTCCCGACCTCGTAGAGACTCCAGGGTGGCACCGTTGGATCCGGAATGTCCGAAAATGGGGGTGCAGAGCTTGGTTTCAAGTCTCTACCACCATCCCTTCAAAAGTTATCCCCCGAAACTTGTCGAGGTATGCACCAGAGTCCTCGAGGTTCTGGTTGACCCACTTCCCGACGTCGTAGAGACTCGAGGGTGGCACCGTTGGATCCGGATTGTCCGAAAATGGGGGTGCAGAGCTTAGTTTCAAGTCTCTACCACCATCCCTTCAAAAGTTATCCCCCGAAAACCAGTGGAGGTATGATAATGACATGGTGCTAGGGTTATAACCTAACACTGATGGCATCACAGAGCCCATGCTAGATCAAAGCACAGTGTCTGTGACGTCATCACGTTGCCTTTGATGACATCACAGCCACCTAACATTCTGATGTGTTCACTTGTGTGTGTGTGTATGTGTGTTGTGGGTGTGGGTGTGTGTGTGTGTGTGTGTGTGTGTGTGTGCAGACAAAGTTATGGGGGTGCAGAGCCTGCTTTCAAGTCTGTACCACATTCACTTCAAAAGTTATTCCACAAAAACCCGTCCAGGTATGCACCAGAGTCCTCGAGGTTCTAGTTGACCCACTTCCCAACCTTGTAGAGACTCGATGGTGGTACCCTTGGATCCGGAATGTCCAAAAATGGGGGTGCAGAGCTTAGTTTCACGTCTCTACCACCTTTCCTTCAAACGTTATCCTCCAAAAACCCATCGAGGTATGCATCAGAGTCCTCGAGGTTCTGGTTGACCCACTTCCCGACCTCGTAGAGACTCCAGGGTGGCACCGTTGGATCCGGAATGTCTGAAAATGGGGGTGCAGAGCTTGGTTTCAAGTCTCTACCACCATCCCTTCAAAAGTTATCCCCCGAAACCTGTCGAGGTATGCACCAGAGTCCTCGAGGTTCTGGTTGACCCACTTCCCGACCTCGTAGAGACTCGAGGGTGGCACCGTTGGATCCGGAATGTCCGAAAATGGGGGTGCAGAGCTTGGTTTCAAGTCTCTACCACCATCCCTTCAAAAGTTATCCCCCGAAACTTGTCGAGGTATGCACCAGAGTCCTCGAGGTTCTGGTTGACCCACTTCCCGACGTCGTAGAGACTCGAGGGTGGCACCGTTGGATCCGGAATGTCCGAAAATGGGGGTGCAGAGCTTGGTTTCAAGTCTCTACCACCATCCCTTCAAAAGTTATCCCCCGAAACCTGTCGAGGTATGCACCAGAGTCCTCGAGGTTCTGGTTGACCCACTTCCCGACCTCTTAGAGACTCGAGAGTGGCACCGTTGGATCCGGAATGTCCGAAAATGGGGGTGCAGAGCTTAGTTTCAAGTCTCTACCACCATCCCTTCAAAAGTTATCCCCCGAAAACCAGTGGAGGTATGATAATGACATGGTGCTAGGGTTATAACCTAACACTGATGGCATCACAGAGCCCATGCTAGATCAAAGCACAGTGTCTGTGACGTCATCACGTTGCCTTTGATGACATCAAAGCCACCTAACATTCTGATGTGTTCACTTGTGTGTGTGTGTATGTGTGTTGTGGGTGTGGGTGTGTGTGTGTGTGTGTGTGTGTGTGTGTGTGCAGACAAAGTTATGGGGGTGCAGAGCCTGCTTTCAAGTCTGTACTACATTCACTTCAAAAGTTATTCCACAAAAACCCGTCCAGGTATGCACCAGAGTCCTCGAGGTTCTAGTTGACCCACTTCCCAACCTTGTAGAGACTCGATGGTGGTACCCTTGGATCCGGAATGTCCAAAAATGGGGGTGCAGAGCTTAGTTTCACGTCTCTACCACCTTTCCTTCAAACGTTATCCTCCAAAAACCCATCGAGGTATGCATCAGAGTCCTCGAGGTTCTGGTTGACCCACTTCCCGACCTCGTAGAGACTCCAGGGTGGCACCGTTGGATCCGGAATGTCTGAAAATGGGGGTGCAGAGCTTGGTTTCAAGTCTCTACCACCATCCCTTCAAAAGTTATCCCCCGAAACCTGTCGAGGTATGCACCAGAGTCCTCGAGGTTCTGGTTGACCCACTTCCCGACCTCGTAGAGACTCGAGGTTGGCACCGTTGGATCCGGAATGTCCGAAAATGGGGGTGCAGAGCTTGGTTTCAAGTCTCTACCACCATCCCTTCAAAAGTTATCCCCCGAAAACCAGTGGAGGTATGATAATGACATGGTGCTAGGGTTATAACCTAACACTGATGGCATCACAGAGCCCATGCTAGATCAAAGCACAGTGTCTGTGACGTCATCACGTTGCCTTTGATGACATCACAGCCACCTAACATTCTGATGTGTTCACTTGTGTGTGTGTGTATGTGTGTTGTGGGTGTGGGTGTTTGTGTGTGTGTGTGTGTGTGTGCAGACAAAGTTATGGGGTTGCAGAGCCTGCTTTCAAGTCTGTACCACATTCACTTCAAAAGTTATTCCACAAAAACCCGTCGAGGTATACACCAGAGTTCTTGAGGTTCTAGTTGACCCACTTCCCAACCTTGTAGAGACTCGATGGTGGTACCCTTGGATCCGGAATGTCCAAAAATGGGGGTGCAGAGCTTAGTTTCACGTCTCTACCACCTTTCCTTCAAACGTTATCCTCCAAAAACCCGTCGAGGTATGCACCAGAGTCTTCAAGGTTCTGGTTGACCCATTTCCCGACCTCGTAGAGACGCGAGGGTGGCACCGTTGGATCCGGAATGTCCGAAAATGGGGGAGCAGAGCTTGGTTTCAAGTTTCTACCACCATCCCTTCAAAAGTTATCCCCCGAAACCTGTCGAGGTATGCACCAGAGTACTCGAGGTTCTGGTTGACCCACTTCCCAACCTCGTAGAGACTCCAGGGTGGCACCGTTGGATCCGGAATGTCCGAAAATGGGGGTGCAGAGCTTGGTTTCAAGTCTCTACCACCATCCCTTCAAAAGTTATCCCCCGAAACTTGTCGAGGTATGCACCAGAGTCCTCGAGGTTCTGGTTGACCCACTTCCCGACGTCGTAGAGACTCGAGGGAGGCACCGTTGGATCCGGAATGTCCGAAAATGGGGGTGCAGAGCTTGGTTTCAAGTCTCTACCACCATCCCTTCAAAAGTTATCCCCCGAAACCTGTCGAGGTATGCACCAGAGTCCTCGAGGTTCTGGTTGACCCACTTCCCGACCTCGTAGAGACTCGAGAGTGGCACCGTTGGATCCGGAATGTCCGAAAATGGGGGTGCAGAGCTTAGTTTCAAGTCTCTACCACCATCCCTTCAAAAGTTATCCCCCGAAAACCAGTGGAGGTATGATAATGACATGGTGCTAGGGTTATAACCTAACACTGATGGCATCACAGAGCCCATGCTAGATCAAAGCACAGTGTCTGTGACGTCATCACGTTGCCTTTGATGACATCACAGCCACCTAACATTCTGATGTGTTCACTTGTGTGTGTGTGTATGTGTGTTGTGGGTGTGGGTGTGTGTGTGTGTGTGTGTGTGTGTGTGTGTGTGTGTGCAGACAAAGTTATGGGGGTGCAGAGCCTGCTTTCAAGTCTGTACCACATTCACTTCAAAAGTTATTCCACAAAAACCCGTCCAGGTATGCACCAGAGTCCTCGAGGTTCTAGTTGACCCACTTCCCAACCTTGTAGAGACTCGATGGTGGTACCCTTGGATCCAGAATGTCCAAAAATGGGGGTGCAGAGCTTAGTTTCACGTCTCTACCACCTTTCCTTCAAACGTTATCCTCCAAAAACCCATCAAGGTATGCATCAGAGTCCTCGAGGTTCTGGTTGACCCACTTCCCGACCTCGTAGAGACTCCAGGGTGGCACCGTTGGATCCGGAATGTCCGAAAATGGGGGTGCAGAGCTTGGTTTCAAGTCTCTACCACCATCCCTTCAAAAGTTATCCCCCGAAACTTGTCGAGGTATGCACCAGAGTCCTCGAGGTTCTGGTTGACCCACTTCCCGACGTCGTAGAGACTCGAGGGTGGCACCGTTGGATCCGGAATGTCCGAAAATGGGGGTGCAGAGCTTGGTTTCAAGTCTCTACCACCATCCCTTCAAAAGTTATCCCCCGAAACCTGTCGAGGTATGCACCAGAGTCCTCGAGGTTCTGGTTGACCCACTTCCCAACCTCGTAGAGACTCGAGAGTGGCACCGTTGGATCCGGATTGTCCGAAAATGGGGGTGCAGAGCTTAGTTTCAAGTCTCTACCACCATCCCTTCAAAAGTTATCCCCCGAAAACCAGTGGAGGTATGATAATGACATGGTGCTAGGGTTATAACCTAACACTGATGGCATCACAGAGCCCATGCTAGATCAAAGCACAGTGTCTGTGACGTCATCACGTTGCCTTTGATGACATCACAGCCACCTAACATTCTGATGTGTTCACTTGTGTGTGTGTGTATGTGTGTTGTGGGTGTGGGTGTGTGTGTGTGTGTGTGTGTGTGTGTGTGCAGACAAAGTTATGGGGGTGCAGAGCCTGCTTTCAAGTCTGTACCACATTCACTTCAAAAGTTATTCCACAAAAACCCGTCCAGGTATGCACCAGAGTCCTCGAGGTTCTAGTTGACCCACTTCCCAACCTTGTAGAGACTCGATGGTGGTACCCTTGGATCCGGAATGTCCAAAAATGGGGGTGCAGAGCTTAGTTTCACGTCTCTACCACCTTTCCTTCAAACGTTATCCTCCAAAAACCCATCGAGGTATGCATCAGAGTCCTCGAGGTTCTGGTTGACCCACTTCCCGACCTCGTAGAGACTCCAGGGTGGCACCGTTGGATCCGGAATGTCTGAAAATGGGGGTGCAGAGCTTGGTTTCAAGTCTCTACCACCATCCCTTCAAAAGTTATCCCCCGAAACCTGTCGAGGTATGCACCAGAGTCCTCGAGGTTCTGGTTGACCCACTTCCCGACCTCGTAGAGACTCGAGGGTGGCACCGTTGGATCCGGAATGTCCGAAAATGGGGGTGCAGAGCTTGGTTTCAAGTCTCTACCACCATCCCTTCAAAAGTTATCCCCCGAAACTTGTCGAGGTATGCACCAGAGTCCTCGAGGTTCTGGTTGACCCACTTCCCGACGTCGTAGAGACTCGAGGGTGGCACCGTTGGATCCGGAATGTCCGAAAATGGGGGTGCAGAGCTTGGTTTCAAGTCTCTACCACCATCCCTTCAAAAGTTATCCCCCGAAACCTGTCGAGGTATGCACCAGAGTCCTCGAGGTTCTGGTTGACCCACTTCCCGACCTCTTAGAGACTCGAGAGTGGCACCGTTGGATCCGGAATGTCCGAAAATGGGGGTGCAGAGCTTAGTTTCAAGTCTCTACCACCATCCCTTCAAAAGTTATCCCCCGAAAACCAGTGGAGGTATGATAATGACATGGTGCTAGGGTTATAACCTAACACTGATGGCATCACAGAGCCCATGCTAGATCAAAGCACAGTGTCTGTGACGTCATCACGTTGCCTTTGATGACATCAAAGCCACCTAACATTCTGATGTGTTCACTTGTGTGTGTGTGTATGTGTGTTGTGGGTGTGGGTGTGTGTGTGTGTGTGTGTGTGTGTGTGTGTGCAGACAAAGTTATGGGGGTGCAGAGCCTGCTTTCAAGTCTGTACTACATTCACTTCAAAAGTTATTCCACAAAAACCCGTCCAGGTATGCACCAGAGTCCTCGAGGTTCTAGTTGACCCACTTCCCAACCTTGTAGAGACTCGATGGTGGTACCCTTGGATCCGGAATGTCCAAAAATGGGGGTGCAGAGCTTAGTTTCACGTCTCTACCACCTTTCCTTCAAACGTTATCCTCCAAAAACCCATCGAGGTATGCATCAGAGTCCTCGAGGTTCTGGTTGACCCACTTCCCGACCTCGTAGAGACTCCAGGGTGGCACCGTTGGATCCGGAATGTCTGAAAATGGGGGTGCAGAGCTTGGTTTCAAGTCTCTACCACCATCCCTTCAAAAGTTATCCCCCGAAACCTGTCGAGGTATGCACCAGAGTCCTCGAGGTTCTGGTTGACCCACTTCCCGACCTCGTAGAGACTCGAGGTTGGCACCGTTGGATCCGGAATGTCCGAAAATGGGGGTGCAGAGCTTGGTTTCAAGTCTCTACCACCATCCCTTCAAAAGTTATCCCCCGAAAACCAGTGGAGGTATGATAATGACATGGTGCTAGGGTTATAACCTAACACTGATGGCATCACAGAGCCCATGCTAGATCAAAGCACAGTGTCTGTGACGTCATCACGTTGCCTTTGATGACATCACAGCCACCTAACATTCTGATGTGTTCACTTGTGTGTGTGTGTATGTGTGTTGTGGGTGTGGGTGTTTGTGTGTGTGTGTGTGTGTGTGCAGACAAAGTTATGGGGTTGCAGAGCCTGCTTTCAAGTCTGTACCACATTCACTTCAAAAGTTATTCCACAAAAACCCGTCGAGGTATACACCAGAGTTCTTGAGGTTCTAGTTGACCCACTTCCCAACCTTGTAGAGACTCGATGGTGGTACCCTTGGATCCGGAATGTCCAAAAATGGGGGTGCAGAGCTTAGTTTCACGTCTCTACCACCTTTCCTTCAAACGTTATCCTCCAAAAACCCGTCGAGGTATGCACCAGAGTCTTCAAGGTTCTGGTTGACCCATTTCCCGACCTCGTAGAGACGCGAGGGTGGCACCGTTGGATCCGGAATGTCCGAAAATGGGGGAGCAGAGCTTGGTTTCAAGTTTCTACCACCATCCCTTCAAAAGTTATCCCCCGAAACCTGTCGAGGTATGCACCAGAGTACTCGAGGTTCTGGTTGACCCACTTCCCGACCTCGTAGAGACTCCAGGGTGGCACCGTTGGATCCGGAATGTCCGAAAATGGGGGTGCAGAGCTTGTTTTCAAGTCTCTACCACCATCCCTTCAAAAGTTATCCCCCGAAACTTGTCGAGGTATGCACCAGAGTCCTCGAGGTTCTGGT
The DNA here is from genome assembly GCF_056507025.1 of Lutjanus erythropterus. Taxonomy (NCBI): domain Eukaryota; kingdom Metazoa; phylum Chordata; class Actinopteri; order Lutjaniformes; family Lutjanidae; genus Lutjanus; species Lutjanus erythropterus. The sequence goes on from NC_139343.1 coordinate 80,372, forward strand.
TGACCCACTTCCCGACGTCGTAGAGACTCGAGGGTGGCACCGTTGGATCCGGAATGTCCGAAAATGGGGGTGCAGAGCTTGGTTTCAAGTCTCTACCACCATCCCTTCAAAAGTTATCCCCCGAAACCTGTCGAGGTATGCACCAGAGTCCTCGAGGTTCTGGTTGACCCACTTCCCGACCTCGTAGAGACTCGAGAGTGGCACCGTTGGATCCGGAATGTCCGAAAATGGGGGTGCAGAGCTTAGTTTCAAGTCTCTACCACCATCCCTTCAAAAGTTATCCCCCGAAAACCAGTGGAGGTATGATAATGACATGGTGCTAGGGTTATAACCTAACACTGATGGCATCACAGAGCCCATGCTAGATCAAAGCACAGTGTCTGTGACGTCATCACGTTGCCTTTGATGACATCACAGCCACCTAACATTCTGATGTGTTCACTTGTGTGTGTGTGTATGTGTGTTGTGGGTGTGGGTGTGTGTGTGTGTGTGTGTGTGTGTGTGTGTGTGTGCAGACAAAGTTATGGGGGTGCAGAGCCTGCTTTCAAGTCTGTACCACATTCACTTCAAAAGTTATTCCACAAAAACCCGTCCAGGTATGCACCAGAGTCCTCGAGGTTCTAGTTGACCCACTTCCCAACCTTGTAGAGACTCGATGGTGGTACCCTTGGATCCGGAATGTCCAAAAATGGGGGTGCAGAGCTTAGTTTCACGTCTCTACCACCTTTCCTTCAAACGTTATCCTCCAAAAACCCATCAAGGTATGCATCAGAGTCCTCGAGGTTCTGGTTGACCCACTTCCCGACCTCGTAGAGACTCCAGGGTGGCACCGTTGGATCCGGAATGTCCGAAAATGGGGGTGCAGAGCTTGGTTTCAAGTCTCTACCACCATCCCTTCAAAAGTTATCCCCCGAAACTTGTCGAGGTATGCACCAGAGTCCTCGAGGTTCTGGTTGACCCACTTCCCGACGTCGTAGAGACTCGAGGGTGGCACCGTTGGATCCGGAATGTCCGAAAATGGGGGTGCAGAGCTTGGTTTCAAGTCTCTACCACCATCCCTTCAAAAGTTATCCCCCGAAAGCCAGTGGAGGTATGATAATGACATGGTGCTAGGGTTATAACCTAACACTGATGGCATCACAGAGCCCATGCTAGATCAAAGCACAGTGTCTGTGACGTCATCACGTTGCCTTTGATGACATCACAGCCACCTAACATTCTGATGTGTTCACTTGTGTGTGTGTGTATGTGTGTTGTGGGTGTGTGTGTGTGTGTGTGTGTGTGTGTGTGTGTGTGCAGACAAAGTTATGGGGGTGCAGAGCCTGCTTTCAAGTCTGTACCACATTCACTTCAAAAGTTATTCCACAAAAACCCGTCCAGGTATGCACCAGAGTCCTCGAGCTTCTAGTTGACCCACTTCCCAACCTTGTAGAGACTCGATGGTGGTACCCTTGGATCCGGAATGTCCAAAAATGGGGGTGCAGAGCTTAGTTTCACGTCTCTACCACCTTTCCTTCAAACGTTATCCTCCAAAAACCCGTCGAGGTATGCACCAGAGTCTTCAAGGTTCTGGTTGACCCACTTCCCGACCTCGTAGAGACGCGAGGGTGGCACCGTTGGATCCGGAATGTCTGAAAATGGGGGTGCAGAGCTTGGTTTCAAGTCTCTACCACCATCCCTTCAAAAGTTATCCCCCGAAAACCAGTGGAGGTATGATAATGACATGGTGCTAGGGTTATAACCTAACACTGATGGCATCACAGAGCCCATGCTAGATCAAAGCACAGTGTCTGTGACGTCATCACGTTGCCTTTGATGACATCACAGCCACCTAACATTCTGATGTGTTCACTTGTGTGTGTGTGTATGTGTGTTGTGGGTGTGGGTGTTTGTGTGTGTGTGTGTGTGTGTGCAGACAAAGTTATGGGGTTGCAGAGCCTGCTTTCAAGTCTGTACCACATTCACTTCAAAAGTTATTCCACAAAAACCCGTCGAGGTATACACCAGAGTCCTTGAGGTTCTAGTTGACCCACTTCCCAACCTTGTAGAGACTCGATGGTGGTACCCTTGGATCCGGAATGTCCAAAAATGGGGGTGCAGAGCTTAGTTTCACGTCTCTACCACCTTTCCTTCAAACGTTATCCTCCAAAAACCCGTCGAGGTATGCACCAGAGTCTTCAAGGTTCTGGTTGACCCATTTCCCGACCTCGTAGAGACGCGAGGGTGGCACCGTTGGATCCGGAATGTCCGAAAATGGGGGAGCAGAGCTTGGTTTCAAGTTTCTACCACCATCCCTTCAAAAGTTATCCCCCGAAACCTGTCGAGGTATGCACCAGAGTACTCGAGGTTCTGGTTGACCCACTTCCCGACCTCGTAGAGACTCCAGGGTGGCACCGTTGGATCCGGAATGTCCGAAAATGGGGGTGCAGAGCTTGGTTTCAAGTCTCTACCACCATCCCTTCAAAAGTTATCCCCCGAAACTTGTCGAGGTATGCACCAGAGTCCTCGAGGTTCTGGTTGACCCACTTCCCGACGTCGTAGAGACTCGAGGGAGGCACCGTTGGATCCGGAATGTCCGAAAATGGGGGTGCAGAGCTTGGTTTCAAGTCTCTACCACCATCCCTTCAAAAGTTATCCCCCGAAACCTGTCGAGGTATGCACCAGAGTCCTCGAGGTTCTGGTTGACCCACTTCCCGACCTCGTAGAGACTCGAGAGTGGCACCGTTGGATCCGGAATGTCCGAAAATGGGGGTGCAGAGCTTAGTTTCAAGTCTCTACCACCATCCCTTCAAAAGTTATCCCCCGAAAACCAGTGGAGGTATGATAATGACATGGTGCTAGGGTTATAACCTAACACTGATGGCATCACAGAGCCCATGCTAGATCAAAGCACAGTGTCTGTGACGTCATCACGTTGCCTTTGATGACATCACAGCCACCTAACATTCTGATGTGTTCACTTGTGTGTGTGTGTATGTGTGTTGTGGGTGTGGGTGTGTGTGTGTGTGTGTGTGTGTGTGTGTGTGTGTGTGTGCAGACAAAGTTATGGGGGTGCAGAGCCTGCTTTCAAGTCTGTACCACATTCACTTCAAAAGTTATTCCACAAAAACCCGTCCAGGTATGCACCAGAGTCCTCGAGGTTCTAGTTGACCCACTTCCCAACCTTGTAGAGACTCGATGGTGGTACCCTTGGATCCAGAATGTCCAAAAATGGGGGTGCAGAGCTTAGTTTCACGTCTCTACCACCTTTCCTTCAAACGTTATCCTCCAAAAACCCATCAAGGTATGCATCAGAGTCCTCGAGGTTCTGGTTGACCCACTTCCCGACCTCGTAGAGACTCCAGGGTGGCACCGTTGGATCCGGAATGTCCGAAAATGGGGGTGCAGAGCTTGGTTTCAAGTCTCTACCACCATCCCTTCAAAAGTTATCCCCCGAAACTTGTCGAGGTATGCACCAGAGTCCTCGAGGTTCTGGTTGACCCACTTCCCGACGTCGTAGAGACTCGAGGGTGGCACCGTTGGATCCGGAATGTCCGAAAATGGGGGTGCAGAGCTTGGTTTCAAGTCTCTACCACCATCCCTTCAAAAGTTATCCCCCGAAACCTGTCGAGGTATGCACCAGAGTCCTCGAGGTTCTGGTTGACCCACTTCCCAACCTCGTAGAGACTCGAGAGTGGCACCGTTGGATCCGGATTGTCCGAAAATGGGGGTGCAGAGCTTAGTTTCAAGTCTCTACCACCATCCCTTCAAAAGTTATCCCCCGAAAACCAGTGGAGGTATGATAATGACATGGTGCTAGGGTTATAACCTAACACTGATGGCATCACAGAGCCCATGCTAGATCAAAGCACAGTGTCTGTGACGTCATCACGTTGCCTTTGATGACATCACAGCCACCTAACATTCTGATGTGTTCACTTGTGTGTGTGTGTATGTGTGTTGTGGGTGTGGGTGTGTGTGTGTGTGTGTGTGTGTGTGTGTGCAGACAAAGTTATGGGGGTGCAGAGCCTGCTTTCAAGTCTGTACCACATTCACTTCAAAAGTTATTCCACAAAAACCCGTCCAGGTATGCACCAGAGTCCTCGAGGTTCTAGTTGACCCACTTCCCAACCTTGTAGAGACTCGATGGTGGTACCCTTGGATCCGGAATGTCCAAAAATGGGGGTGCAGAGCTTAGTTTCACGTCTCTACCACCTTTCCTTCAAACGTTATCCTCCAAAAACCCATCGAGGTATGCATCAGAGTCCTCGAGGTTCTGGTTGACCCACTTCCCGACCTCGTAGAGACTCCAGGGTGGCACCGTTGGATCCGGAATGTCTGAAAATGGGGGTGCAGAGCTTGGTTTCAAGTCTCTACCACCATCCCTTCAAAAGTTATCCCCCGAAACCTGTCGAGGTATGCACCAGAGTCCTCGAGGTTCTGGTTGACCCACTTCCCGACCTCGTAGAGACTCGAGGGTGGCACCGTTGGATCCGGAATGTCCGAAAATGGGGGTGCAGAGCTTGGTTTCAAGTCTCTACCACCATCCCTTCAAAAGTTATCCCCCGAAAGCCAGTGGAGGTATGATAATGACATGGTGCTAGGGTTATAACCTAACACTGATGGCATCACAGAGCCCATGCTAGATCAAAGCACAGTGTCTGTGACGTCATCACGTTGCCTTTGATGACATCACAGCCACCTAACATTCTGATGTGTTCACTTGTGTGTGTGTGTATGTGTGTTGTGGGTGTGGGTGTGTGTGTGTGTGTGTGTGTGTGTGTGTGTGTGTGCAGACAAAGTTATGGGGGTGCAGAGCCTGCTTTCAAGTCTGTACCACATTCACTTCAAAAGTTATTCCACAAAAACCCGTCCAGGTATGCACCAGAGTCCTCGAGGTTCTAGTTGACCCACTTCCCAACCTTGTAGAGACTCGATGGTGGTACCCTTGGATCCGGAATGTCCAAAAATGGGGGTGCAGAGCTTAGTTTCACGTCTCTACCACCTTTCCTTCAAACGTTATCCTCCAAAAACCCATCGAGGTATGCATCAGAGTCCTCGAGGTTCTGGTTGACCCACTTCCCGACCTCGTAGAGACTCCAGGGTGGCACCGTTGGATCCGGAATGTCTGAAAATGGGGGTGCAGAGCTTGGTTTCAAGTCTCTACCACCATCCCTTCAAAAGTTATCCCCCGAAACCTGTCGAGGTATCCACCAGAGTCCTCGAGGTTCTGGTTGACCCACTTCCCGACCTCGTAGAGACTCGAGGGTGGCACCGTTGGATCCGGAATGTCCGAAAATGGGGGTGCAGAGCTTGGTTTCAAGTCTCTACCACCATCCCTTCAAAAGTTATCCCCCGAAAACCAGTGGAGGTATGATAATGACATGGTGCTAGGGTTATAACCTAACACTGATGGCATCACAGAGCCCATGCTAGATCAAAGCACAGTGTCTGTGACGTCATCACGTTGCCTTTGATGACATCACAGCCACCTAACATTCTGATGTGTTCACTTGTGTGTGTGTGTATGTGTGTTGTGGGTGTGGGTGTGTGTGTGTGTGTGTGTGTGTGTGTGTGCAGACAAAGTTATGGGGGTGCAGAGCCTGCTTTCAAGTCTGTACCACATTCACTTCAAAAGTTATTCCACAAAAACCCGTCCAGGTATGCACCAGAGTCCTCGAGCTTCTAGTTGACCCACTTCCCAACCTTGTAGAGACTCGATGGTGGTACCCTTGGATCCGGAATGTCCAAAAATGGGGGTGCAGAGCTTAGTTTCACGTCTCTACCACCTTTCCTTCAAACGTTATCCTCCAAAAACCCGTCGAGGTATGCACCAGAGTCTTCAAGGTTCTGGTTGACCCACTTCCCGACCTCGTAGAGACGCGAGGGTGGCACCGTTGGATCCGGAATGTCTGAAAATGGGGGTGCAGAGCTTGGTTTCAAGTCTCTACCACCATCCCTTCAAAAGTTATCCCCCGAAAACCAGTGGAGGTATGATAATGACATGGTGCTAGGGTTATAACCTAACACTGATGGCATCACAGAGCCCATGCTAGATCAAAGCACAGTGTCTGTGACGTCATCACGTTGCCTTTGATGACATCACAGCCACCTAACATTCTGATGTGTTCACTTGTGTGTGTGTGTATGTGTGTTGTGGGTGTGGGTGTTTGTGTGTGTGTGTGTGTGTGTGCAGACAAAGTTATGGGGTTGCAGAGCCTGCTTTCAAGTCTGTACCACATTCACTTCAAAAGTTATTCCACAAAAACCCGTCGAGGTATACACCAGAGTCCTTGAGGTTCTAGTTGACCCACTTCCCAACCTTGTAGAGACTCGATGGTGGTACCCTTGGATCCGGAATGTCCAAAAATGGGGGTGCAGAGCTTAGTTTCACGTCTCTACCACCTTTCCTTCAAACGTTATCCTCCAAAAACCCGTCGAGGTATGCACCAGAGTCTTCAAGGTTCTGGTTGACCCATTTCCCGACCTCGTAGAGACGCGAGGGTGGCACCGTTGGATCCGGAATGTCCGAAAATGGGGGAGCAGAGCTTGGTTTCAAGTTTCTACCACCATCCCTTCAAAAGTTATCCCCCGAAACCTGTCGAGGTATGCACCAGAGTACTCGAGGTTCTGGTTGACCCACTTCCCGACCTCGTAGAGACTCCAGGGTGGCACCGTTGGATCCGGAATGTCCGAAAATGGGGGTGCAGAGCTTGGTTTCAAGTCTCTACCACCATCCCTTCAAAAGTTATCCCCCGAAACTTGTCGAGGTATGCACCAGAGTCCTCGAGGTTCTGGTTGACCCACTTCCCGACGTCGTAGAGACTCGAGGGAGGCACCGTTGGATCCGGAATGTCCGAAAATGGGGGTGCAGAGCTTGGTTTCAAGTCTCTACCACCATCCCTTCAAAAGTTATCCCCCGAAACCTGTCGAGGTATGCACCAGAGTCCTCGAGGTTCTGGTTGACCCACTTCCCGACCTCGTAGAGACTCGAGAGTGGCACCGTTGGATCCGGAATGTCCGAAAATGGGGGTGCAGAGCTTAGTTTCAAGTCTCTACCACCATCCCTTCAAAAGTTATCCCCCGAAAACCAGTGGAGGTATGATAATGACATGGTGCTAGGGTTATAACCTAACACTGATGGCATCACAGAGCCCATGCTAGATCAAAGCACAGTGTCTGTGACGTCATCACGTTGCCTTTGATGACATCACAGCCACCTAACATTCTGATGTGTTCACTTGTGTGTGTGTGTATGTGTGTTGTGGGTGTGTGTGTGTGTGTGTGTGTGTGTGTGTGTGTGTGTGTGTGTGCAGACAAAGTTATGGGGGTGCAGAGCCTGCTTTCAAGTCTGTACCACATTCACTTCAAAAGTTATTCCACAAAAACCCGTCCAGGTATGCACCAGAGTCCTCGAGGTTCTAGTTGACCCACTTCCCAACCTTGTAGAGACTCGATGGTGGTACCCTTGGATCCAGAATGTCCAAAAATGGGGGTGCAGAGCTTAGTTTCACGTCTCTACCACCTTTCCTTCAAACGTTATCCTCCAAAAACCCATCAAGGTATGCATCAGAGTCCTCGAGGTTCTGGTTGACCCACTTCCCGACCTCGTAGAGACTCCAGGGTGGCACCGTTGGATCCGGAATGTCCGAAAATGGGGGTGCAGAGCTTGGTTTCAAGTCTCTACCACCATCCCTTCAAAAGTTATCCCCCGAAACTTGTCGAGGTATGCACCAGAGTCCTCGAGGTTCTGGTTGACCCACTTCCCGACGTCGTAGAGACTCGAGGGTGGCACCGTTGGATCCGGAATGTCCGAAAATGGGGGTGCAGAGCTTGGTTTCAAGTCTCTACCACCATCCCTTCAAAAGTTATCCCCCGAAACCTGTCGAGGTATGCACCAGAGTCCTCGAGGTTCTGGTTGACCCACTTCCCAACCTCGTAGAGACTCGAGAGTGGCACCGTTGGATCCGGATTGTCCGAAAATGGGGGTGCAGAGCTTAGTTTCAAGTCTCTACCACCATCCCTTCAAAAGTTATCCCCCGAAAACCAGTGGAGGTATGATAATGACATGGTGCTAGGGTTATAACCCTAATTAGGGGTAACCCTAACCATGGCCTATGTCTCAGATTGGCGTGAAACTAACAGGGTATGCTCCTTACATGATTTCAAGACACTCAGCATCTCCGCTTCCACAATGTTGCAATTTTTCAAACGGCTGTAAAAAATTCTGGGAAAGAGATATCACTTTGATTCTTGCACCAATGAATTCCTCGCATTTTTCCCTATTTTTAGATACTAATTTTGTCAAGATTGGACAACATGCAATAAATTGCCATCCACAAGGTGGCGCTAAACACAATAACTAGGAAAATGAAATGGAATCCAGAATTTCATTTACTTCATTGATAGTTCCTAAATTTTCTAATTTACTTTATTTTGCCATACTTTATCAAATTTTAATGATTTCAACGTTAAAATTTATTGCAGAGAAAGAGCTATGTTACTATTGATATCTGACTCACAAATGCAATAAAATAAGATGCGAAATTGCTGAAAATTGACTCAAAATTGACTCAAAATACACAGAAACAACTTAAGACATCACACACACGTCTGTCTTGACATTATGAAACACCTACATGCCTTATGAATGCTCTTTGGGAATAAAAATCACAGTACTTTATTTTGATTAAATAGGAATGAATGGGTGGAAAATTTTGACATGTATACTATGGTCAAAAAAATAGTTCACAAGAAACCATTTCAGGTCAACTCAGAATGGTCTGAAACGTGCTCTAAAGCACTTTCTGCAGAACATTTTTTGGCTGTGACACTTAGTCAAATTTTCACATTTCCAGATGTGGGTCCCATAGGAATGAATGGGAGCAAAATTTGGAAATGCTTCAAAATTGACTCAAAATGCACAGAAACCCCTCAGGACTTCACACACACGTCTGTCTTGACATTCTGACTGATCTCCATGCCTTCTGAATGCTCTTTGTCCACAAAAATCACAGTTCCATATTTCGGCCCCATAGGAATGAATGGGAGCAAAATTAGGAAATGTTTACTATGGTCCCAAAAAAAATTCACAAGAAACCATTTCAGGTCAACTCAGAATGGTCTGAAACGTGCTCTAAAGCACTTTCTGCAGAACATTTTTTGGCTGTGACACTTAGTCAAATTTTCACATTTCCAGATGTGGGTCCCATAGGAATGAATGGGAGCAAAATTTGGAAATGCTTCAAAATTGACTCAAAATGCACAGAAACAACTCAGGACTTCACACACATGTCTGTCTTGACATTCTGACTGATCTCCATGCCTTCTGAATGCTCTTTGTCAACAAAAATCACAGTTCAATATTTCAGCCCCATAGGAATGAATGGGAGCAAAATTTGGAAATGCTTCAAAATTGACTCAAAATGCACAGAAACCCCTCAGGACTTCACACACACGTCTGTCTTGACATTCTGACTGATCTCCAGGACTTTTGAATGCTCTTTGGCCACAAAAATCACAGTTCAATATTTCAGCCCCATAGGAATGAATGGGAGCAAAATTTGGAAATGATTCAAAATTGACTCAAAATGCACAGAAACCCCTCAGGACTTCACACACACGTCTGTCTTGACATTCTGACTGATCTCCATGCCTTCTGAATGCTCTTTGTCCACAAAAATCACAGTTCCATATTTCGGCCCCATAGGAATGAATGGGAGCAAAATTAGGAAATGTTTACTATGGTCCCAAAAAAAATTCACAAGAAACCATTTCAGGTCAACTCAGAATGGTCTGAAACGTGCTCTAAAGCACTTTCTGCAGAACATTTTTTGGCTGTGACACTTAGTCAAATTTTCACATTTCCAGATGTGGGTCCCATAGGAATGAATGGGAGCAAAATTTGGAAATGCTTCAAAATTGACTCAAAATGCACAGAAACAACTCAGGACTTCACACACATGTCTGTCTTGACATTCTGACTGATCTCCATGCCTTCTGAATGCTCTTTGTCAACAAAAATCACAGTTCAATATTTCAGCCCCATAGGAATGAATGGGAGCAAAATTTGGAAATGCTTCAAAATTGACTCAAAATGCACAGAAACCCCTCAGGACTTCACACACACATCTGTCTTGACATTCTGACTAATCCCAATGCCTTCTGAATGCTCTTTGGCCACAAAAATCACAGTTCCATATTTCAGCCCCATAGGAATGAATGGGAGCAAAATTTGGAAATGCTTCAAAATTGACTCAAAATGCACAGAAACCCCTCAGGACTTCACACACACGTCTGTCTTGACATTCTGACTGATCTCCAGGACTTTTGAATGCTCTTTGGCCACAAAAATCACAGTTCAATATTTCAGCCCCATAGGAATGAATGGGAGCAAAATTTGGAAATGATTCAAAATTGACTCAAAATGCACAGAAACCCCTCAGGACTTCACACACACGTCTGTCTTGACATTCTGACTGATCTCCATGCCTTCTGAATGCTCTTTGTCCACAAAAATCACAGTTCCATATTTCGGCCCCATAGGAATGAATGGGAGCAAAATTAGGAAATGTTTACTATGGTCCCAAAAAAAATTCACAAGAAACCATTTCAGGTCAACTCAGAATGGTCTGAAACGTGCTCTAAAGCACTTTCTGCAGAACATTTTTTGGCTGTGACACTTAGTCAAATTTTCACATTTCCAGATGTGGGTCCCATAGGAATGAATGGGAGCAAAATTTGGAAATGCTTCAAAATTGACTCAAAATGCACAGAAACAACTCAGGACTTCACACACATGTCTGTCTTGACATTCTGACTGATCTCCATGCCTTCTGAATGCTCTTTGTCCACAAAAATCCCAGTTCAATATTTCAGCCCCATAGGAATGAATGGGAGCAAAATTTGGAAATGCTTCAAAATTGACTCAAAATGCACAGAAACCCCTCAGGACTTCACACACACGTCTGTCTTGACATTCTGACTGATCTCCATGCCTTCTGAATGCTCTTTGTCCACAAAAATCACAGTTCAATATTTCAGCCCCATAGGAATGAATGGGAGCAAAATTTGGAAATGCTTCAAAATTGACTCAAAATGCACAGAAACAACTCAGGACTTGACACACATGTCTGTCTTGACATTCTGACTGATCTCCATGCCTTCTGAATGCTCTTTGTCCACAAAAATCACAGTTCAATATTTCAGCCCCATAGGAATGAATGGGAGCAAAATTTGGAAATGCTTCAAAATTGACTCAAAATGCACAGAAACCCCTCAGGACTTCACACACACGTCTGTCTTGACATTCTGACTGATCTCCATGCCTTCTGAATGCTCTTTGTCCACAAAAATCACAGTTCCATATTTCGGCCCCATAGGAATGAATGGGAGCAAAATTAGGAAATGTTTACTATGGTCCCAAAAAAAATTCACAAGAAACCATTTCAGGTAAACTCAGAATGGTCTGAAACGTGCTCTAAAGCACTTTCTGAAGAACATTTTTTGGCTGTGACACTTAGTCAAATTTTCACATTTCCAGATGTGGGTCCCATAGGAATGAATGGGAGCAAAATTTGGAAATGCTTCAAAATTGACTCAAAATGCACAGAAACAACTCAGGACTTCACACACATGTCTGTCTTGACATTCTGACTGATCTCCATGCCTTCTGAATGCTCTTTGTCCACAAAAATCACAGTTCAATATTTCAGCCCCATAGGAATGAATGGGAGCAAAATTTGGAAATGCTTCAAAATTGACTCAAAATGCACAGAAACCCCTCAGGACTTCACACACACGTCTGTCTTGACATTCTGACTGATCTCCAGGACTTTTGAATGCTCTTTGGCCACAAAAATCACAGTTCAATATTTCAGCCCCATAGGAATGAATGGGAGCAAAATTTGGAAATGCTTCAAAATTGACTCAAAATGCACAGAAACCCCTCAGGACTTCACACACACGTCTGTCTTGACATTCTGACTGATCTCCATGCCTTCTGAATGCTCTTTGTCCACAAAAATCACAGTTCCATATTTCGGCCCCATAGGAATGAATGGGAGCAAAATTAGGAAATGTTTACTATGGTCCCAAAAAAAATTCACAAGAAACCATTTCAGGTCAACTCAGAATGGTCTGAAACGTGCTCTAAAGCACTTTCTGCAGAACATTTTTTGGCTGTGACACTTAGTCAAATTTTCACATTTCCAGATGTGGGTCCCATAGGAATGAATGGGAGCAAAATTTGGAAATGCTTCAAAATTGACTCAAAATGCACAGAAACCCCTCAGGACTTCACACACACGTCTGTCTTGACATTCTGACTGATCCCCATGCCTTCTGAATGCTCTTTGGCCACAAAAATCACAGTTCCATATTTCAGCCCCATAGGAATGAATGGGAGCAAAATTTGGAAATGCTTGAAAATTGACTCAAAATGCACAGAAACCCCTCAGGACTTCACACACACGTCTGTCTTGACATTCTGACTGATCTCCAGGACTTTTGAATGCTCTTTGGCCACAAAAATCACAGTTCAATATTTCAGCCCCATAGGAATGAATGGGAGCAAAATTTGGAAATGCTTCAAAATTGACTCAAAATGCACAGAAACCCCTCAGGACTTCACACACACGTCTGTCTTGACATTCTGACTGATCTCCATGCCTTCTGAATGCTCTTTGGCCACAAAAATCACAGTTCAATATTTCAGCCCCATAGGAATGAATGGGAGCAAAATTTGGAAATGCTTCAAAATTGACTCAAAATGCACAGAAACCCCTCAGGACTTCACACACACGTCTGTCTTGACATTCTGACTGATCTCCAGGACTTTTGAATGCTCTTTGGCCACAAAAATCACAGTTCAATATTTCAGCCCCATAGGAATGAATGGGAGCAAAATTTGGAAATGTTTACTATGGTCCCAAAAAAAATTCACAAGAAACCATTTCAGGTCAACTCAGAATGGTCTGAAACGTGCTCTAAAGCACTTTCTGCAGAACATTTTTTGGCTGTGACAGTTAGTCAAATTTTCACATTTCCAGATGTGGGTCCCATAGGAATGAATGGGAGCAAAATTTGGAAATGCTTCAAAATTGACTCAAAATGCACAGAAACAACTCAGGACTTCACACACATGTCTGTCTTGACATTCTGACTGATCTCCATGCCTTCTGAATGCTCTTTGTCCACAAAAATCACAGTTCAATATTTCAGCCCCATAGGAATGAATGGGAGCAAAATTTGGAAATGCTTCAAAATTGACTCAAAATGCACAGAAACCCCTCAGGACTTCACACACACGTCTGTCTTGACATTCTGACTGATCTCCAGGACTTTTGAATGCTCTTTGGCCACAAAAATCACAGTTCAATATTTCAGCCCCATAGGAATGAATGGGAGCAAAATTTGGAAATGCTTCAAAATTGACTCAAAATGCACAGAAACCCCTCAGGACTTCACACACACGTCTGTCTTGACATTCTGACTGATCTCCATGCCTTCTGAATGCTCTTTGGCCACAAAAATCACAGTTCAATATTTCAGCCCCATAGGAATGAATGGGAGCAAAATTTGGAAATGCTTCAAAATTGACTCAAAATGCACAGAAACCCCTCAGGACTTCACACACACGTCTGTCTTGACATTCTGACTGATCTCCAGGACTTTTGAATGCTCTTTGGCCACAAAAATCACAGTTCAATATTTCAGCCCCATAGGAATGAATGGGAGCAAAATTTGGAAATGTTTACTATGGTCCCAAAAAAAATTCACAAGAAACCATTTCAGGTCAACTCAGAATGGTCTGAAACGTGCTCTAAAGCACTTTCTGCAGAACATTTTTTGGCTGTGACAGTTAGTCAAATTTTCACATTTCCAGATGTGGGTCCCATAGGAATGAATGGGAGCAAAATTTGGAAATGCTTCAAAATTGACTCAAAATGCACAGAAACAACTCAGGACTTCACACACATGTCTGTCTTGACATTCTGACTGATCTCCATGCCTTCTGAATGCTCTTTGTCCACAAAAATCACAGTTCAATATTTCAGCCCCATAGGAATGAATGGGAGCAAAATTTGGAAATGCTTCAAAATTGACTCAAAATGCACAGAAACCCCTCAGGACTTCACACACACGTCTGTCTTGACATTCTGACTGATCTCCAGGACTTTTGAATGCTCTTTGGCCACAAAAATCACAGTTCAATATTTCAGCCCCATAGGAATGAATGGGAGCAAAATTTGGAAATGCTTCAAAATTGACTCAAAATGCACAGAAACAACTCAGGACTTCACACACATGTCTGTCTTGACATTCTGACTGATCTCCATGCCTTCTGAATGCTCTTTGTCCACAAAAATCACAGTTCAATATTTCAGCCCCATAGGAATGAATGGGAGCAAAATTTGGAAATGCTTCAAAATTGACTCAAAATGCACAGAAACCCCTCAGGACTTCACACACACGTCTGTCTTGACATTCTGACTGATCTCCAGGACTTTTGAATGCTCTTTGGCCACAAAAATCACAGTTCAATATTTCAGCCCCATAGGAATGAATGGGAGCAAAATTTGGAAATGCTTCAAAATTGACTCAAAATGCACAGAAACCCCTCAGGACTTCACACACACGTCTGTCTTGACATTCTGACTGATCTCCATGCCTTCTGAATGCTCTTTGGCCACAAAAATCACAGTTCAATATTTCAGCCCCATAGGAATGAATGGGAGCAAAATTTGGAAATGCTTCAAAATTGACTCAAAATGCACAGAAACCCCTCAGGACTTCACACACACGTCTGTCTTGACATTCTGACTGATCTCCAGGACTTTTGAATGCTCTTTGGCCACAAAAATCACAGTTCCATATTTCATCCCCATAGGAATGAATGGGAGCAAAATGACTGCATACTATGGTCCAAAAAATGCAACTGGCCGTCAACCAATATTTGCAAAAATAGTTGCAAAATCCCAATGGCGCCGAATTCACAATTTGAGTCATTTTCCAGATTTTCTACATGGAATTCTACACTTTCAACAGTCAAAACAAAACCTTCTATTGGCTCTTGAAATTACTGGTGGGTGTGGCCTTTTCTGACCAAGGAAGTAAGGAGCGATTCTGGCTGCAAGACAGATCCTACCATGGACCGGCTTGCCGTCATACTTTTCATCATGGTGCTAACAGCTAAAGGACTGGAGAATTAAAGAATAAAGTGTGTGTGAAAATAAAATTAAAAAAATAAGAACAAAAATAAATAAGAATCAAAAACAGGCATCTGTCTCAGTCAACTGAATAAATATGGACATGCTACAAAATTGACTCAAAATGCACAGAAACCCCTCAGGACTTCACACACACGTCTGTCTTGACATTCTGACTGATCTCCATGCCTTCTGAATGCTCTTTGGCCACAAAAATCACAGTTCCATATTTCAGCCCCATAGGAATGAATGGGAGCAAAATTTGGAAATGCTTCAAAATTGATTCAAAATGCACAGAAACAACTCAGGATTTCACACACACGTCTGTCTTGACATTCTGACTGATCTCCATGCCTTCTGAATGTTTCTTGGCCTCACTTAGTCAAATTTTCACTACTCCCATTGACTTGTAGAGACTCGGGGGTGGTACCGTTGGATTTGGAACGCCCACAAATAGGGGAGCTGAACTGGATTGCAAGTCTCTGGCACATTTATAAAGCAGAGATTCCAATTTCAGATTCCAGATTCCAATTCCAGATTCCAGATTCCAATTCCAGATTCCAGATTTGAATTCCAGATTCCAGATTTGAATTCCAGATTCCAATTCCAGATTCCATATTCTAATTCCAGATTCCAATTTTAGATTCCAGATTCCAATTCCAGATTCCAATTCCAGATTCCAGATTTGGAATTATGGAATTGAAATATGGAATCTGGAATTCAAATCTGGAATCTGGAATTGGAATCTGGAATTCAAATCTGGAATTGGAATCTGGAATTGGAATCTGGAATTGGAATCTGGAATTGGAATCTCTGCTTTATAAATGTGCCAGAGACTTGTAACCGAGTCTCATGGGGGTTTTCATGGGCGGCCTTTCTAACTGTGCCAGTCCCATGCCACTACGCAGTCAGCCCGTAGAAATAGAAAGGTGAAATGTTGAACAGCAAAGCAGGAGTAAGAGAAAATACACATAATATTACTCGAAACCTTCATTTTGAAACAATAGAGTGCCTTTATTGGGTTTTTACACAGAATAAAATATAAACAAAACCCTCAAAGGCGGCCTCCCTAAATATAGAGTCTGGTTCAATACAGTGTACTTGATAAACACCTGATAAACACCTGATAAACACCTGATAAACACAATCAGAGCTCTCCTCTCAGAGTTTTACATGTGTAAAATACAGAAGAAGTGCACAGCCTTAACAATGTACCCTGTGGCTTGCCCATGCAAAAACATAAAATGCCCTGAGGGATGCCCTTCTATTAAACAAAATGAATCTGCCTTCAAGGATGCCTTTCCATCAAAAAAAAAAACCCATAAACAATGCACTCAAAAGTAGCCTCCCAGTGGAGAAAACATGAACAAAAGTTCCTTAATGTGTACCTGATACACATGAAAAGTAAATATACATTTGTCCAAGATCATTATATAACGAATACTACATGTACAAAAACATGATCAGAGTCCTTTCAAACAAAGGCTTTGATTTACAAAATACAGAACAATAAACGCCCTTAAAAAGCGTCCTGTGGGTTGCCCATGCGGTGAAAACAAATTTCAATGCCCTGAAGGATGCCCCTCCATTAAACAAAACTAAAAAGTGCCTTCAAGTGTGCCTTACCATCAAACAAAACATAAACATTGCACTCAAAGTTCCTTAAAGGGTGCCTAATAAATATCAACAGTTTTAACACATTTGTCCAACAACATTACATAATCAATAATACATTATCAAAGCACTTCTCTCAAACAGTGGAAAAACATCAATAATACATGTATGAAAACGTTGTCTAAACATTATCAACTCTAACCCTCAAAAAAGTGTCCCGTGGGTTGCGCATGCAGTGAAAACAAATTACAGTGCCCTGAAGGACACACTTCCCTTAAAAGAAAAACTTAAAGTACCTCCAAGGGTGCGCTTTCAGTGGAGAAAATGTGTAAATATATATATATACGTAAATCTCACCATATTTAAACTTCGGTCTCAAGACCGCAGACTTGGTTCTCCCCGGCTGGGGTTGCCTGCATGTTCACAGCGGGCGTTTCATCCACAAACTCAGGCGTCAGCTGGCCCTCGGGCTCAGGAAGGCAGACTTGGTTCTCCCCGGCTGGGGTTGCCTGCATGTTCTCAGCGGGCATTTCATCCACACACTCAGGCGTCAGCTGGCCCTGGGGCTCAGGAAGGCAGACTTGGTCCTCCTCGGCGGGGGTTGCCTGCATGTTCTCAGCGGGCATTTCATCCACAAACTCAGGCGTCAGCTGGCCCTGGGGCTCAGGAAGGCAGACTTGGTCCTCCTCGGCCGGGGTTGCCTGCATGTTCTCAGCGGGCGTTTCATCCACAAACTCAGGCGTCAGCTGGCCCTGGGGCTCAGGAAGGCAGACTTGGTCCTCCTCGGCTGGGCTTGCCTGCATGTTCTCAGCGGGCGTTTCATCCACAAACTCAGGCGTCAGCTGGCCCTGGGGCTCAGGAAGGCAGACTTGGTCCTCCTCGGCGGGGGTTGCCTGCATGTTCTCAGCGGGCATTTCATCCACAAACTCAGGCGTCAGCTGGCCCTGGGGCTCAGGAAGGCAGACTTGGTTCTCCCCGGCTGGGGCTGCCGGCATGTTCTCAGCGGGCGTTTCATCCACACACTCAGGCGTCAGCTGGCCCTGGGGCTCAGGAAGGCAGACTTGGTTCTCCCCGGCTGGGGTGTCTGTCAGCTGCCCTGCTGGGGTTGCCTCCATGCATTCGGTTGTCAGCTGTATGAGGATGCAGGGTGCTGGCATGTCCCTCGGAGCCTGCTTGACAGGGGATGCTTCCACACTCTCTGGCCCAGCAAAAGGTGCTTGCACCACACCTCTCTTCTGAGAGATGAGGGACTTGGTGACATTCACTTTATGTAAATAATAGTTTGCAATCGGTTCACTCAATTTGTCAACTACCACCGAGCACTTTGAAGGAGAATAAATGATGATTTCCACATGCTCATTTTCTTGCTCTGATGTCTTGGATTTCAGTCCAAAAGCCAACTTCCTTTTGGCCTTCTCCTTTTGAGCGCATGGGAGCTCCCCGTCTGACGAAGAGGAAATATCAGAATACATTTCCTCCGTCTGTCCCTGTGGAGACCTGTCACGTTTTTGACGCTTACTGATGAACTCCTCATCAGACGTCGAAGAGACTGACTCTGGTTCATCGTCATACTTAGGTTCCTCTTCGCTCGAGCTTGTCTCTGGTGTACCTGTTAAGCTGAGTTCTTCGTCATCATCATCATCTGGAGTGGCCTCTGCAAGAGCACTCTTCAGGGCTTTCATTCGCAGGCGTCTCGTGTCATACCCCATGACTTTGTCGGGCAGAGCGACATAAAATCGCTCTGCGGTGTGGGGGTCGTGGCACATATATTTTGCCACCTGCTTCCTCTCCTTTTCGGAGAGGTGTTGGTTTGCCTGGAAACCCGAACAAAGAGATATTTCTTGCAAAATTGTGATATAAAAACAGTCATTTTAGCAATTGTGTCTGAACAGTTTTCTAAATTCCAAATTCTAATCAGTGCACATTTCAATTCAATTCCAATTTCAACTTATATTAAAGTTCTTACTTGAGTAGCAACGCTGCTCCGGATCTTGTTGAAGGTGATAGTCCCCGTCATTCCAGCATCCACCCAAGCCAGATGGAGGTAGTACAACGGCTTCTGAATCTGCCTGCCGTGTTCCGTATGGAACACATAATCGCTGCCCTGGGCCAGCACACAGCATTTTCCATTAGTCAGGCCCTCCAGCCATGTAAACTCCTCGTTGTTGAGGGAAAATGCAGCTTGGCCAAATGACCTGACAGTTTTGTGGTCATCCACCTTAGGGCATAAAACGCAGAAAATTAGTGTATTTCTGTGGATAGGTGTACTTTAAATGAGCAGAACCAATCACTGATGACTTGTGTGTGTACATTCTGTGTCCATGAAATACTGGCTTTGACTAAGAGACTAATGTTAATTTAACTAATGAAATGTTCACTACTTGGACCCACCATGCCTAAATAAATACTGACCAGGACTTGGAACTTTTTCCCATGATTCCAGGTCTCAAAGTTGGCCATATGTGCCTTGGTCATGTTAGTGAGAACAATGGATCTGTGTCCGGTGAGCATGGACAGGTAGCCCATTATGTATCCCATGAGCCTGGCATGCTCATCCTCCCGCGAGTCATCGAGGGATAGCTTTGCTACAAAACATGACAAGATATATACAGAAAAATACAGTTAAGAATGCAAAATACTGAAGAAGAAGAAGAAGAAGAAGAAGGAACAGAACGTGAATGTCTACTTACCAAACAGTGCAGTAATTGCTCTCCTGGCAGTGACCATGAATTGCGCTTCTTGGACTGCATCAAGCTGATTTTCTGTGGAAACAGTGAATTCGTGCTTTATAAATAAAATTGTCTTGACTTGACTTGAACAATACCACAGTGGAAGAAATTGAAAACATTTACCTGTCTTTTTGCGTAAGACTTTCTGGCGGTGGACGGCCAGTCCTTTCTGCACATCAGCCGTGATTCTCTTCAGCTCATAGTGAAGTGTCTGGAAGTCCTTCCTCTTGAGTTTACTCTCCTTCTCAAATGAAGTCTCAGTGTGCTTGAGGAACATGGTCACATTGGTGAGCATGTTTTTTATCGTCGAGGGGGCATAACCCTTTCCAGCGAGGTACGTTGGCCAACTATGGGAAAAGGTAAGGCATTACAAGTGACTAAATGTGACTTCCAGTTCCACCACATGCCATATTTCAATTTCTCAATTCTCACATATTTCAAAACACCATAGATCAGTGGTTCCCAACCATGGTCCTCAGGGACCCCTGTCCTGCATTCAAATGATCAGGCTGTTGTCAGGCTTCTGCAGAGGCTTGATGATGAGCTGGTCATTTGAATCAGGTGTGTTGGAGCAGGGAAACATCTAAAACATGCAGGACATGGGTCCCTGAGGACCAGGGTTGGGCACCACTGCCACAGATTAAAAATTTGTAATCCACAGATGGAAGATTTTTTATTTCTATTTGTAAATATTTTGTGCCTGGTTAACTCTGAAAATTGTTTTTTTTAGGTCAAGAAAAATATGACATGAGAAATACTTACCAACGTAACTTGTCAATTTGGGTCAGGAACCGTAGGTCTCCTGTGATAGCGCCGGGAGGCAAGCCAGAGGCCATGTAGAGGCAGAAACGAAAGCCGTGGCTGGATGACTGCTGTGCGTTTTCCATATCCTTCTTTGATGTCCTTGACCCCAGGCGAAACTTTTTGAAGTCTGCAAGAACCTTTTCTGCAGTAAAAGAAAAGAAAACAAAAAACACAGTTGGAAACATCAGTTGGACCCCATGTATTCGTAATTCCTGTGCTTGCACTTACAGACCAATAAGCTAACTCAATGTGATGGGTCTGACCATATTTCGGGTTAGGTTCATCATGACCTTATCAGTGAATGCTTAAAGACTATGCCGGAGGACAGAAATGCCAGAAATGAAGGGAACATCAATGCCAACTGTGTACTGTTTATTCCTTCATTCTCCTTGATCAAGGATTATTTAACCAGTTTCAATGTAAGACATACTAGACTCCTGTCTACTTCCTTCTTCTGATGTATGGGAAAAAAGATAAAATCTCCAACACTCTCTACCCAAAATTGTAAGTGAAAAGGAAAGGAAATTTTACCAAATAAATGAATGCCAGTGTTCCCCTTCCTGGCATGCTCCCATTTTTGAGCTGATTGGGGCGGCTTGGGGGGTATACGGGTGGGTGTCTGTTTCTGTGCTGCCATCAGGATATTCAATTGTTGTTCCAGCTGGGCCACCTTGGAAGACAGCTCCTCACACCTGCAGTCCTGCTGACATGCATGTGACGCCGAACCACTACAAACTTCACTCTGGTCACTCAAGTGCCCTGGTACACCAAGTGAAGCAGGCCCACTGCCAGAGGATGGGGACTGATGGGTGGCAGAGAGGTTGAAAAGGCCAGGGGGCGAGGAGTTGGCGGACCCACGAAATGGGGTTGAAGCACACGGTGGACCAAGTAGAGAAGGCCCACTGCCACAGGATGGGGACTGATGGGTGGACCCAGGCAGGGAGGTGGCAGGGAGGTTGGAAAAGCCAGGGGGCGAGGAGTTGGCGGACCCATGAAATGGGGTTGAAGCACACGGTGGACCAAGTAGAGAAGGCCCACTGCCACAGGATGGGGACAGATGGGTGGACCCAGGCAGGGAGGTGGCAGGGAGGTTGGAAAAGCCAGGGGGCGAGGAGTTGGCGGACCCATGAAATGGGGTTGAAGCACACGGTGGACCAAGTAGAGAAGGCCCACTGCCACAGGATGGGGACTGATGGGTGGACCCAGGCAGGGAGGTGGCAGGGAGGTTGGAAAAGCCAGGGGGCGAGGAGTTGGCGGACCCACGAAATGGGGTTGAAGCACACGGCGAGCCAAGTGAAGAAGGCCCACTGCCACAGGATGGGGACTGATGGGTGGACCCAGGCAGACAGGTGTCAGGGAGGTTGGAAAAGCCAGGGGACGGGGAGTTGTGGGACCCAGGAACGTCGGTGGAAAACATCTGACCGGGAATAGGGTCAGTGGAGGAGGATACGTCAACTCCTGCACTTTGCTCCTGTCCCTCAGAAGAAGAATCCTCTGACAATTCCATGCCAATAGGTGGTTCCTCTGTAATGAAATGTAACTCAGTTAAATTGGAAATCAAAAATCCAGTGCTTCCAAATTGCTGTATATGTCATGAGATTTGTGGTTGCTGCACAAAAGCCATGAAAACCTACACAGTACTAAACTAAAGTTTAATTTGTGCATAGTTTAATAGAAAGTTTAATGGCAAATGATGATAAAAGCCTCTTCTAAGCCTAACCCTCCTTGTTACCAGGTATTCACAAATGATACTGACACAACTTAAAAGTACCATAGTCACTGGTGATCGATTGGTCCAACGACGATACCATGGGCACCTCAGGCGTGGATCTCCTCAGCTGTGCAAATTCTTTTACAATGGCTGCTCTCTTGGCCTGCTTGACAAGAGGTTCTCGTTCCTGTTAACACAAAAAGAACCCCAATACTAGACAACCTTAACTTAAGAAGGGGCGGCTGTGGCTCAGTGCTAGAGCAGGGTCGTGTCCCAGTCAGAATGTCAAAGTGTCCTTGGGCAAGACACTGACACTTTGAGTAGTCCAAGACTAAAAAAAGTGCTATATAAATGCTGACCATTTACCATTTACCATTTACGAAGGAAAAAAAACATTAGATTTACAACGCATTTTGTATGAATTTTTTTGACAAAAGTCAATTGAATGTACTTACCTCTGCTGTGTAAAAGTTATGTGCATCTTGTAAGTGCTTATCGAGACGGACAAAACTTTTTTTCCCACATACGTCACAGTCCAAGGTGTCTGTTGTTCTGTGATAGACAATTAAAAATTAATGAGCCCAGGAAATTCAAGCTGATAGCATAACACAGTATAAATAGGGGAAACATTTCATTCATTCTTACCGTCCACTCCCATATTTGAGGAGAAGCTGGAACTCTTCTTTATTCGGAACGCTATGTGACACTCTAAGGTGTTGCTTTAAGTTGCTGTAGCTGCTGAAACACAATCCGCAGGGTTTTCCACTCTGCAGGTAATTAAAAATAATAAACCACATAAATATTCCGCCTTCTCAGCAAACTATCCCAAACTACACTCTCTAGTGATTTCTACTTACCATTTTGCCCAAGAATCCACTGACAACACTGCGATCTGTGCATTTTAAGAAGCAAAAGTGGTCACAATGTTAATGTCACAATTGGAAAACTGAGCATATTCAAATGATAAAACCTTTTATTTCTGTTGCGGGCTAAAATAAGTTAGGCAGAGTGAAAAAAAAGTCAGCTAAATTCTTCTTTTGCTGCTTTTAGTCTGGTTGAGAAGCACTACAGAGCAGCAGCAGCTGCTTTATGAAGGATGTTCGTGAATGTTCTCATTCGTCCGGGTCATTGTAATAACGGGAAAGACTCAAGCGAAACCAAGTGGACCGTTTTAAAAGTCTTTTTTGAACTCTGCCTGCAAAAAATCTTCAAAAAAGAATTTTAAACAAGTCCAGTTGCTTTATTTCTTTGCAATCTTTGACCTTATTTCCAAGACAGCACCTGTACAACAGGTTCTTTTTTTTTCGCCTTGCCTTTACTCTATCAATGGACATGAAAAACATTTCCCTCAATCCTCTGTTACCCTGAGCTGTGCGTAGCTCTGTTCTTCTTTTCTTCCTCTTTGGGGTTCTGGATACTCTTCTTTCCGACTGTACTGTCAGAGCTACTGTAGGACTCTTCTTCCTCCTTTTTCTTTTGTTGTCTGTCTTAGTGGCTTTTGTTTGATGTGTGAGTGCAACCTCTTCCACCTCTTCAGTCACCTTGCTACTGAGGCAGGCACTAGTCTGTCCGTACTGAAAAAGATCTCTCTCTCTCAGTTGGCTCATGGTGTCCCTTGTCTCCTCGCAATGAGGCTGCTTCCTTCTTTGTTGAAAGCGTCCGTCTCCATTACTCTCACAGGTACAGCATTCACACATTTCATTTCCTGGCCCAAAAAAGTTGGGACCATAGTAACATGTGATCTCCTCACCAGGTGAGATGCATCTCATCACTTCGACACAAGCAAAAAAAGGGCCAGCGACATACTTGGAATTTGGATTGCAGTCGTGGTTGATAAAACGTGTAGGCCCGAGCATAAGCTGATCGCAGTGGTTGCGCAAGGAATACATGACACTGAAGTCATTGACTCCAACTTTCAGCATTGCACTCTCAGTGGGACTAAACGACGCCATGCAGCCCAGCAGGACCTCGACACGCTGTCCTACAAACCAATGCCTTGTCGAGGTTACCTTTGCTGCATTGGGCTCAGAAGAGTATCTGTCAGTAGACTCTACCCTGACACCACTGTCCAACAGGAAGGCCCTAAGGTAGCGATACACGTGTTTCCTCAGCAGGTCCCGATTACAGCTTCCCAGAGAATTAAAATAATCAAAACCCAGTGTGCCTTCTGTCAGTGCATCAAATGTCACATTGAAGTCATGCGTATGCTGAAAGCTCAGCAGCGTGTCTTTGAGAGTACTGCAACACTGGATCTCTGGCAAAGGAGTGGTGTTCATCTTATAGGTGCTGAAACCCAGCAGTGGATCCAGCACCAAAGCTGTTGCCAGGTCATCAATCTCACATAGTTCCAAAAAACTCATTCTGGTCCCTTCGTCCATTGCCTCTAACCATCAGTCTGCCAAGGGTCCTTTGGAGGCAATAAAAAGTATCTAATATACAGTTTATATTGACCTGTTCACTTGCCGTGGCTCCTCTTCACTGGCCGGGGATCCATTCGGGAATTTGTTGGGCTCCTAGTGACTGCAAATTCCAGATGTGTGGCTGAGGCAGAAATGTATAAGACACAATGTCAAATTAGCTTTAAAATGTATGTTTTATGTAGCTAGCCAGATAACTAAATTAATATTCCACATTTAAATCTATGTCATACAATTTTCATGTGCTACACAAAATGCAATAAAAATTTATTTTTAATTACAAAAATGCATGAAATGCATGAAAACAGACAGGTAGCTAGCTAACTAGCTTCATGTTGCAATCTTAAATTTATGTATTAAGTGGCAGATTGAAACTTTGACATATTCCAAATTTACATCTATAGGACAACATTTCTGTTTGCTCAACAAAATGCAATAAAACATGTTTTTTAGAAGTTAAAAAGTCCATAATAACACTGTTAAACATGACATTGAAATTTTTTTCTTGCTTTATTTCACTGTCTAATATCTCAAACACATTTTTAGCAAGAAAAATCAGTAAAATCAGTAAAAAGAGGAAATCCAACCCTTACTCACCATGTGCTCCAGTCAATATGGCGGATACTGATCTCTGATCACTTTGTCATGCTAATGCATCATGGGAAATGCTCCGTTTGCATAGACATTAATGAGGAATTAATTTCCAGATTTCTAATCTATACATATGGTTGTGGCAAGACTGAGCCCCTTTTTGGGCCCTTCCCGTGGGGCCAGCGGGACCAAAAATTACCCGCTCGATCACTGGGGCGGCAGCCTTCAGCCAGAGGTGGTTGCAAGTCTCTACGTCAATCTATGGCCAAATGGGACCCAAAAAGACTGCGGCTGCTGGGGTGTGGTTTCCGATTTTTAACCTACGCAGAGGGCGAGCGACTCTGAGGCCCCCTTTTGGGCCCTTCCAGTGGGGCCAGCGGGACCAAAATTTACACCCTGGATCGGGGGGAGGGCCTGTTGCGGACAGCGGTGGTTCCAAGTCTCTGCCTCCCCGTATGGCCAGACGGGACCCAAAAAGACTGCGCAGGGGTTGACCTTTTGACCCCTGGACTTTGGGAGGCCATAACTTGGGAAGGAAAAGGGCCAGGGACATGGGGCCAGCTGTTCCCGAAAGCTCTCAGGGAGCCCTACGACATATGTGAAAATCAGACCCCTATCTCCAAGTCCTGCCTTCCTGGCCCCGACTGAGCTCCCGTGCAGCACAAGGCCCTCTTGGACACAGAGCCTTTCAGGCCTTCCCGCTTGATGAACTGGAAAACGGCCAAATCGGCCATACGCGGCCGTAGAGCCGCAAGCCTGGCCTCGTCGGAAAGGCCCCGAGGAGCCGAGCCGGGCAATCTTGGAACCAGAGCTCCACCCCCTTCCTGCCGCGAGCTAGAGGGCGCCAAACGTTGAGATCTCTCCCCTCGTTAAGCGCCATATCTCTTGAAGGAAAGCAGCCAGGGCGGCGGGACGAAGACGGCCGGAAAGCTCTCGGAGAGCTCTATGACATATGTCAGCGCCATCTAGGTGGCGCTGTTGTGGGGCAAACTCCGCCACGGAAGGGGGTAGAGGGCCGGGTCGTGGTGGGCCCGAAAGCCCTCCTTCAGGTGAGTGCAAATGTGGCCTCAGTCTCCTCCTACCCCAAGCGGGTCAGGTGATATGGGAGGTGACCTCACTTCCACATTCTCATTCACGGAACGGTGCAATTTTCAATCCATTCAATAGGGGCGGCAGGACTGAGATCGGGGCCCCTTTTTGGGCCCTTCCCGTGGGGCCAGCGGGACCAAAAATTACCCGCTCGATCACTGGGGCGGCAGCCTTCAGCCAGAGGTGGTTGCAAGTCTCTACGTCACTCTATGGCCAAATGGGACCCAAAAAGACTGCGGCTGCTGGGGTGCGGTTTCCGATTTTTAACCTACGCAGAGGGCGAGCGACTCTGAGGCCCCCTTTTGGGCCCTTCCAGTGGGGCCAGCGGGACCAAAATTTACACCCTGGATCGGGGGGAGGGCCTGTTGCGGACAGCGGTGGTTCCAAGTCTCTGCCTCCCCGTATGGCCAGACGGGACCCAAAAAGACTGCGCAGGGGTTGACCTTTTGACCCCTGGACTTTGGGAGGCCATAACTTGGGAAGGAAAAGGGCCAGGGACATGGGGCCAGCTGTTCCCGAAAGCTCTCAGGGAGCCCTACGACATATGTGAAAATCAGACCCCTATCTCCAAGTCCTGCCTTCCTGGCCCCGACTGAGCTCCCGTGCAGCACAAGGCCCTCTTGGACACAGAGCCTTTCAGGCCTTCCCGCTTGATGAACTGGAAAACGGCCAAATCGGCCATACGCGGCCGTAGAGCCGCAAGCCTGGCCTCGTCGGAAAGGCCCCGAGGAGCCGAGCCGGGCAATCTTGGAACCAGAGCTCCACCCCCTTCCTGCCGCGAGCTAGAGGGCGCCAAACGTTGAGATCTCTCCCCTCGTTAAGCGCCATATCTCTTGAAGGAAAGCAGCCAGGGCGGCGGGACGAAGACGGCCGGAAAGCTCTCGGAGAGCTCTATGACATATGTCAGCGCCATCTAGGTGGCGCTGTTGTGGGGCAAACTCCGCCACGGAAGGGGGTAGAGGGCCGGGTCGTGGTGGGCCCGAAAGCCCTCCTTCAGGTGAGTGCAAATGTGGCCTCAGTCTCCTCCTACCCCAAGCGGGTCAGGTGATATGGGAGGTGACCTCACTTCCACATTCTCATTCACGGAACGGTGCAATTTTCAATCCATTCAATAGGGGCGGCAGGACTGAGATCGGGGCCCCTTTTTGGGCCCTTCCCGTGGGGCCAGCGGGACCAAAAATTACCCGCTCGATCACTGGGGCGGCAGCCTTCAGCCAGAGGTGGTTGCAAGTCTCTACGTCACTCTATGGCCAAATGGGACCCAAAAAGACTGCGGCTGCTGGGGTGCGGTTTCCGATTTTTAACCTACGCAGAGGGCGAGCGACTCTGAGGCCCCCTTTTGGGCCCTTCCAGTGGGGCCAGCGGGACCAAAATTTACACCCTGGATCGGGGGGAGGGCCTGTTGCGGACAGCGGTGGTTCCAAGTCTCTGCCTCCCCGTATGGCCAGACGGGACCCAAAAAGACTGCGCAGGGGTTGACCTTTTGACCCCTGGACTTTGGGAGGCCATAACTTGGGAAGGAAAAGGGCCAGGGACATGGGGCCAGCTGTTCCCGAAAGCTCTCAGGGAGCCCTACGACATATGTGAAAATCAGACCCCTATCTCCAAGTCCTGCCTTCCTGGCCCCGACTGAGCTCCCGTGCAGCACAAGGCCCTCTTGGACACAGAGCCTTTCAGGCCTTCCCGCTTGATGAACTGGAAAACGGCCAAATCGGCCATACGCGGCCGTAGAGCCGCAAGCCTGGCCTCGTCGGAAAGGCCCCGAGGAGCCGAGCCGGGCAATCTTGGAACCAGAGCTCCACCCCCTTCCTGCCGCGAGCTAGAGGGCGCCAAACGTTGAGATCTCTCCCCTCGTTAAGCGCCATATCTCTTGAAGGAAAGCAGCCAGGGCGGCGGGACGAAGACGGCCGGAAAGCTCTCGGAGAGCTCTATGACATATGTCAGCGCCATCTAGGTGGCGCTGTTGTGGGGCAAACTCCGCCACGGAAGGGGGTAGAGGGCCGGGTCGTGGTGGGCCCGAAAGCCCTCCTTCAGGTGAGTGCAAATGTGGCCTCAGTCTCCTCCTACCCCAAGCGGGTCAGGTGATATGGGAGGTGACCTCACTTCCACATTCTCATTCACGGAACGGTGCAATTTTCAATCCATTCAATAGGGGCGGCAGGACTGAGATCGGGGCCCCTTTTTGGGCCCTTCCCGTGGGGCCAGCGGGACCAAAAATTACCCGCTCGATCACTGGGGCGGCAGCCTTCAGCCAGAGGTGGTTGCAAGTCTCTACGTCACTCTATGGCCAAATGGGACCCAAAAAGACTGCGGCTGCTGGGGTGCGGTTTCCGATTTTTAACCTACGCAGAGGGCGAGCGACTCTGAGGCCCCCTTTTGGGCCCTTCCAGTGGGGCCAGCGGGACCAAAATTTACACCCTGGATCGGGGGGAGGGCCTGTTGCGGACAGCGGTGGTTCCAAGTCTCTGCCTCCCCGTATGGCCAGACGGGACCCAAAAAGACTGCGCAGGGGTTGACCTTTTGACCCCTGGACTTTGGGAGGCCATAACTTGGGAAGGAAAAGGGCCAGGGACATGGGGCCAGCTGTTCCCGAAAGCTCTCAGGGAGCCCTACGACATATGTGAAAATCAGACCCCTATCTCCAAGTCCTGCCTTCCTGGCCCCGACTGAGCTCCCGTGCAGCACAAGGCCCTCTTGGACACAGAGCCTTTCAGGCCTTCCCGCTTGATGAACTGGAAAACGGCCAAATCGGCCATACGCGGCCGTAGAGCCGCAAGCCTGGCCTCGTCGGAAAGGCCCCGAGGAGCCGAGCCGGGCAATCTTGGAACCAGAGCTCCACCCCCTTCCTGCCGCGAGCTAGAGGGCGCCAAACGTTGAGATCTCTCCCCTCGTTAAGCGCCATATCTCTTGAAGGAAAGCAGCCAGGGCGGCGGGACGAAGACGGCCGGAAAGCTCTCGGAGAGCTCTATGACATATGTCAGCGCCATCTAGGTGGCGCTGTTGTGGGGCAAACTCCGCCACGGAAGGGGGTAGAGGGCCGGGTCGTGGTGGGCCCGAAAGCCCTCCTTCAGGTGAGTGCAAATGTGGCCTCAGTCTCCTCCTACCCCAAGCGGGTCAGGTGATATGGGAGGTGACCTCACTTCCACATTCTCATTCACGGAACGGTGCAATTTTCAATCCATTCAATAGGGGCGGCAGGACTGAGATCGGGGCCCCTTTTTGGGCCCTTCCCGTGGGGCCAGCGGGACCAAAAATTACCCGCTCGATCACTGGGGCGGCAGCCTTCAGCCAGAGGTGGTTGCAAGTCTCTACGTCACTCTATGGCCAAATGGGACCCAAAAAGACTGCGGCTGCTGGGGTGTGGTTTCCGATTTTTAACCTACGCAGAGGGCGAGCGACTCTGAGGCCCCCTTTTGGGCCCTTCCAGTGGGGCCAGCGGGACCAAAATTTACACCCTGGATCGGGGGGAGGGCCTGTTGCGGACAGCGGTGGTTCCAAGTCTCTGCCTCCCCGTATGGCCAGACGGGACCCAAAAAGACTGCGCAGGGGTTGACCTTTTGACCCCTGGAATTTGGGAGGCCATAACTTGGGAAGGAAAAGGGCCAGGGACATGGGGCCAGCTGTTCCCGAAAGCTCTCAGGGAGCCCTACGACATATGTGAAAATCAGACCCCTATCTCCAAGTCCTGCCTTCCTGGCCCCGACTGAGCTCCCGTGCAGCACAAGGCCCTCTTGGACACAGAGCCTTTCAGGCCTTCCCGCTTGATGAACTGGAAAACGGCCAAATCGGCCATACGCGGCCGTAGAGCCGCAAGCCTGGCCTCGTCGGAAAGGCCCCGACGGCCGGAAAGCTCTCGGAGAGCTCTATGACATATGTCAGCGCCATCTAGGTGGCGCTGTTGTGGGGCAAACTCCGTGCCCCCAGCTCTCGTGCAGCACAAGGCCCTCTTGGACACAGAGCCTTTCAGGCCTTCCCACTTGATGAACTGGAAAACAATCAACTCATATGACTGCATACTATACATATGACTCCATGCCTTCTGAATGCTCTTTGGCCACAAAAATCACAGCCTCATAGGAATGAATGGGAGCAAAATTAGGAAATGTATACTGCGGTCCCAAAAAAACTTCACAAGAAACCATTTCAGGTCAACTCAGAATGGTCTGAAACGTGCTCTAAAGCACTTTCTGCAGAACATTTTTTGGCTGTGACAGTTAGTCAAATTTTCACATTTCCAGATGTGGGTCCCATAGGAATGAATGGGAGCAAAATTTGGAAATGCTTCAAAATTGACTCAAAATGCACAGAAACCCCTCAGGACTTCACACACACGTCTGTCTTGACATTCTGACTGATCTCCATGCCTTCTGAATGCTCTTTGGCCACAAAAATCACAGTTGAATATTTCAGCCCCATAGGAATGAATGGGAGCAAAATTTGGAAATGCTTCAAAATTGACTCAAAATGCACAGAAACCCCTCAGGACTTCACACACACGTCTGTCTTGACATTCTGACTGATCTCCAGGACTTTTGAATGCTCTTTGGCCACAAAAATCACAGTTCAATATTTCAGCCCCATAGGAATGAATGGGAGCAACATTTGGAAATGCATACTGCGGTCCCAAAAAAACTTCACAAGAAACCATTTCAGGTCAACTCAGAATGGTCTGAAACGTGCTCTAAAGCACTTTCTGCAGAACATTTTTTGGCTGTGACACTTTGTCAAATTTACAATACTACCAATACTAAGCACCTTCCCATCCAGAGTTTGAAAATTTGCCCATCCCCTGACACTGACACTGCCATGTCCAATTGGTTAATATCTCTGGTCCCGTGCCTCTATCAGGCTTCCTTCAGGAGTCTGAGTGGTATCAGTGTCGCAAAATGTACACACACAAGCATGCCCAATAGACAAACCAAATGCCCTGAAACGTGCTCCTAACCCCTTATTGTGGGACATTTCTGGGGTGAAACATAAGGTCCCGTGCCTTGACACTTAATCAAATTTTCAATACTCCCATTTACTTACTTATTTCCTCAGAAGTTGACTGAAAAAATGTAACAGAACCATGTACAGGTGGGTAAAGATGAGGTTTAAGTATCAAAACCAAAATTGGAATCCATGTTTTAGCTAAAGTCTTTTTAGGCCCCATGTGGCCAAAAAATTTAATAGAGGCTTGGGACCATGTCAGGCTGAAAGCACATGTCCTCTTGATAATGTGTGTCAATTTTGGCATTTCTGCATTAAAAAACAGTTATTTAAAACATCTGGTGAAAAGTCCTAATTTAAACTGGTGTTAGATAAAAATATGGACTCAGAAAAACCACGTGTAACAATTTGGGAATGTGGAATGTGGAATTGTGAGGTTATGCTGCCACCTAGTGGCGAGTTCGAAAAGTGGAAAAAAAGTTGGAATTGTCAAAATGTGGAATTCGGAAATAATACTAGTAAATGTAAATGTGAGTGGGAATGTTGGAAATCGACATTTTCAATTCATTGTCAATGTAAAAACCCTATCCCTAACCCTAACCCTAACCCTAACCCTAACCCTAACCCTTCCCATTTCTAGAACCTTTAAGACTCATCCCAAATCATAGGACTTATGAACCATATTTTCAATCAATATTACACAGCTGAATATATACTACAGCAATTATACCACTGAAAACTACCATTACAAAAGAAATGACTCTGACTGACTACCCGCAAATCGCCAAAATATGACCACTCAATGCTATTTGGGCATGGGACACACAGCGGGAATTGATCATCCTCGCCTGGGCCTCCCTCGGAGGAGGGTGTCTAGTGTTAATGGCCGAAACACCCTGTGATTCTGAGGTCCACTACTGATGATGTGTCCTACATTTCGTTATTTTTACAAACCTTCTTGATATTCACGGAACTCTCGGGAACATAAATTTCTGGGATTCTCAGGATTCCCTGGAATTTATAACTCCCCACAACTGGACTACTAAAAAACTTTCACAATTACTTACAATCAAAACCGCTACTGAAACAAACAAAAAACAACATAATGACTCCTCAGAGTATTAGTATTATTAGTATTATTAGTATTATTAGTATTATTAGTATTATTATTTAATCATCAATTATCAGTACTATCAAACCCCTCTCATATCCTTTCCCTGCATATCTTTTTCTTTCGATTTCCTTTCTTGCTCCCTTCTATACCCACCCCTGTACTCTTATCCTAAACTCAACCTCTTCCCCCCCCCATTTTTTTCTCACTCACCACCTCTAGTCCTTTCCTTTCCTTTCTTCCTCACTTCTATACCCCCCCCCTCTACTCTTATCCTAAACTCAACCTTTTCCCCCCCCAACCCTCCTTTTTTCCTCAAGTCCTTCCCTTTCCTTTCTTCCTCACTTCTATACCCACCCCTGTACTCTTTCCCTAAACTCAACCTTGCCCCCAACCCTCTTTTTTCTCACTCACGGCCTCTAGTTCTCATTCCTATACTCTCCCCATCACTATCCTAAACCCAACCTTTCCTTTTCCCCCCCTGACCCCCCTTTTTTTCTCACTTACTGCCTCTAGTCCTTTCCTTTCCTCTCTTCCTCACTTCTATACCCCCCCCTCCACTATTATCCTAAACTCAACCTCTTCCCCCCACAACCCTCCTCTTTACCTCACTCACTGCCTCTAGTCCTTCCCTTTCCTTTCCTCCTCACTTCTATACCCACCCCTGTACTCTTTCCCTAAACTCAACCGTCCCCCCAACCCTCTTTTTTCTCACTCACGGCCTCTAGTTCTCATTCCTATACTCTCCCCATCACTATCCTAAACCCAACCTTTCCTTTCTCCCTCTCTCATCTCCTTTCCACACGTTCTCTGTCATTACCTTCTATAATCACCCCTGTTCTCTTATCCTAAACCCAACCTTTCCTCTTCTGTCCTAATCCTACTCCTCTAAAACCCCCCCTATACTACACCTACCCTCATCCTTACCCTTAACACAACCTCCCTTCTAACTCTCCATTTCTAGACTCTCACCCACCCTTACCCTAAACCCAACCTTCCCCCTCCCGCCTAATCTTCTCTTCTTTTTTTACTCTCATGATTATACTTATCCTAAACCTAACCTACACCCACCCTTATCCTAACACTCATTAATTTTACACTCTCCCTAGTCCTGACCCTAAACACAACCATCCTCTCCCCCCACCTAACTAATCCCTTCTTTTTTTCTTTTTTCTCTTTTCCCTTTCTTTTTCTTTTTTCCCCCTTTTTTTCTCTTTTTCTTCCCATCTTTTTCACACTAGACCAACCGAACCTGGACTCACAACAATAATTTTTCAACACTCCCTCTCCCCTCCCCCTCCAATTCCCCATCAGGAATCTCGGAGGTGGCGGGGAGACACAGTATGAGCCTACTCCGGCCGGGTTTTGATCGAGGTTAACCGACTTCTCATTACCTCTATGCTGTTGTCCTCCTTACCACTCACCCGATTTCCTCCCTTTTTATTTTTTAAAATCCCCTTTTGCCCCCCCCATACACCTGTACAACCGAACCTGGACCCACAAGAATAATCTTTTTCCACACTCCCTCTCCCCTCCCCCTCCAGTTCCCCAGCAGGAATCTGGGAGGTGGCGGGGAGACACAGTATGAGCCTACTCCGGCCGGGTTTTGATCGAGGTTAACCGACTTCTCATTACCTCTATGCTGTTGTCCTCCTTACCACTCACCCAATTTCCTCCCTTTTTATTCTTTTTGATCCCTTCCCCCTCCCTACACCTACGCAACCGAACCTGGACCCACAAGAATAATATTTTTCCACATTTCCTCTCCCCTCCCCCTCCAGTTCCACATCAGGAATCTGGGAGGTGGCGGGGAGACACAGTATGAGCCTACTCCGGCCGGGTTTTGATCGAGGTTAACCGACTTCTCATTACCTCTATGCTGTTGTCCTCCTGACCACTCACCCACTTTCTCAGATGTTATCTCACACAACCAAGATGGTGAGGACTTGACATGTCGGAGATCTTAAGCAAGTAACATGCGTCGGCCAGTGCATTGCCTTTGACTATCCATACCAAACTGGGCCGGTTACACAACTGACCCAGGGAAGTCATCGAGATAATAATTCCTACACCTAACCCTAACCCCTAACCCTAACCCTTTTACTAAACACAACCCTGGTTCCGTTTTACTAAACACAACCCTGGTTCCGTTTTACTAAACACAACCCTGGTTCCGTTTTACTAAACACAACCCTGGTTCCGTTTTACTAAACACAACCCTGGTTCCGTTTTACTAAACACAACCCTGGTTCCGTTTTACTAAACACAACCCTGGTTCCGTTTTACTAAACACAACCCTGGTTCCGTTTTACTAAACACAACCCTGGTTCCGTTTTACTAAACACAACCCTGGTTCCGTTTTACTAAACACAACCCTGGTTCCGTTTTACTAAACACAACCCTGGTTCCGTTTTACTAAACACAACCCTGGTTCCGTTTTACTAAACACAACCCTGGTTCCGTTTTACTAAACACAACCCTGGTTCCGTTTTACTAAACACAACCCTCCTTGAATGGGTCATATCTCTGGAACGGTAAGTCCTAGAAGCTCAAGAATGGTACAGTTGGATTCAGAATGATGACAAATGGGGGGGTAGATCATGGTACCAGGACTGTATCTCACATGTTGTGCAACAACTTTTGAACAGTAAGTCCTAGGGACTCAAGGGTGGTAGCACTGGATTCAGGATACAGACATATGGGGGGGTAGGTGAAGGTCCCATGTCTCTATCTCACATGTTGTGCAACAACTTTTGAACGATAAGTCGTACAGACTCAGGAGTGGTACCACTGGAAAGGCCATACCTGACAATGGGTGGTTCGGTCATGGTGCCATGTCTCAATCTGGTTGGACTTAGGAGTTATGGGTGGTACAATGTCCAAAAAAGTACACATGGAAGCATGTCCATTCGACTCAGAATGGCCTGAAACATACTCCTAACAACTTTCTGGAAGACAGTTTTAGGCTGTTACACTTTGTGAAATTTTCACTCCTCCCATTGACTTGTATGGGGAATTTTATTTTGGTCATAACTCGAGAACCATATGTCGTAGAGACTCAAGAAAGCTACCGTTGGATTCAGGGTAGGTACAAATAGGGGGGTAGGTCATGGTCCCAGGTCTCTATCTCACATGTTGTGCAACAACTTTTCAACGGTAAGTCCTACAGACTCAAGGGTGGTAGCATTGGATTCAGGATATGCACAAATGGGGGGGTAGGTCATGTTTCCAGGTCTCTATCTCACATGTTGTGCAACAACTTTTCAACGGTGAGTCCTACAGACTCAGGGGTGGTACCGTTGGATTCAGAAGGTCCACAAATGGGGGTGTAGGTGAAGGACCCATGTCTCTATCTCGTTGCACTTAGGAGTTATATGTTGTACAATGTCCAAAAAACTACACGTGGAAGCATGTCCAGTCGACTCAGAACGGCCTGAAACGTGCTCCTAACCACTTTCTGGAAGACATTTTTGGCCTGTGGCACTTAGTGAAATTTTCACTCCTACCGTTCACTGTTTTGACAAGTTACGCCCACTTTCTGACGTAGTACAGTCATGCGACATGAACCGTTGGAAAGCCCATACACAATAATGGGGGGGTAGGAGTTGGTTCCAAGTCTCTATGGCTTATGGATCAAAGGTTATTTCAAGAAAGGTAAATGGATACGCCGACTGCTCAACTGCAATGCATTGTCGGTCTCAAAAAAACCCTGGTTTTTCCTTAATAACTCGGCTCGGGAACGTCGGATCTTGATAAGAAATACATTTTAGGATTCCTGGCGACCGGCCGGACGCGGTGACGTACATGTCTCGAATTTCTTTCGGGCACCTCCTTTAATGTCCCCGTGCCCATAGCAGGGCATAAATACCTAGTGACATCATTCAACTACCTGGTGTTTACCACACGGATTAAAAGTCAGTAAAAGCCAGACCAGCTGTTCTTTTCAGGTAATGCATTAACCTGTATTGTCATTTATCTATTTTTAAAAAAAATAAGATTAATGCATGCGAACCTAAGGGAAGCAGCAATTTGCTAGAAAATGAATGACATTATGATCACATAAGGTAAAACTTAATACACAATTATGTTTGATCGTGAGCCAAAATGTTCAAAGTGGGAGGAGGCTCTTAGAGCCTCCTAAACAGTATATAACAAGGTGTTTTGCATCTCTTTCTTAAGTCTAAACCTGGGTTTGACTCAAGCTTGTTGATTTTTCTACCTAGAGAGATCAATAAACTTTGTGTGGCAGACTTTGTTGCTCTTGCAGTGATTTTTCCAGACTTTGCCTGATTCTTCTTTTTGATGGTTTTGAACTCTGAAAATATACAAGTGATAACAGTGTTTTTTTATTAAGGTTTTTAGGGTGTTGTGGCTCTAAGCGCAGACCTTACTGGCCTATTTTTCTGAGCTTTTTTGTCACAACAGCTCCTCCAGGCTGCCTCCCCTCCACACAACCGGTGTGTGACTGAGGGAGATGATGTGATTTTGATTTTGACACCTGAGGAAAAGGGAGACATGCCACAAACAGGGGTGGATGTAATCCCGCCGACTCCACCCAGGGCTGTGGAGAGAGAGAGAGTGTAAACTCCACATCTGTCAAAACTCACCAATTAAAAACACCCTTCCAAACCCGCCTTACTCTGCGTCCAAAGCCCGCCCCAGAATCATCTGAAACACGCAGGCCAGCTACATGCAGGACCACCAGAAATCCAAACACAGACAAAAAACTACAGGATTGGAGTCTAAACATACACAAAAAATGGGTGATTATGGGAGATTCAAATCTGGCAAAACTCCCACCATGCAGCAGTGATGAACTGCAAATAGACAGCTATCTAGGGGCCACACTCGGCCACGCTGCGGCCCTCATAAACAAAGCCAGTGTTTCCACCAGAGTGGAAAAAATAATCCTGGCTTTCGTTTTGAATAACCCGCAGCCAGAAAACGAGGAAAACCTCGGTTGAGCAACTCCTGGCTGTTGCTAAGGCAGCAGACAGGAGATTCCCAGAGGCTGAAATCTGGATGCCTCTCATCAATTACTCCAGACGCCTGCCTCTGAAAGAACAGAGCAACCTGATTCATCTGAACCACCACATAAAGAAAAACTTCCTACACATTCCTGAGCTCCCAATAAAATCATTCGCTACCCTGAATGATCATGTCCATTGGACAAAGGGTACTGCTCGCAAATTACTGAAACACTGGGTATCTCATGTAAAATACACATCCCCGGAAGCCTGCTAGTTCAGGAGGGGTCAAACAATGTGATGGTTTTAGCCACAAAATTCAAATTGACTGCCTCACTGCTTTCTCTACTGAATAGAGGATTAACTTTCATCCCTACTAAAGGCAGTAATAAAAACATTATTGAACAGAGCAGATATGACATACAGCAATATCACAGGCGAATTAAACTGGCAGTGCATTTCAGGGACAAAAAAGATGTAGAGCGTCAGCCATTCACTCCTAAATCTGACTGGTCTCCATCTTTGGCCAAATTGCCACCAGAGGTCATGACCCTTATCAAAACTGATTTACAGCAATTTGATGACAATTTTCAGATATGCAGAATCAGGCCCAACCTCACTGGCGGAGAGGTTGAGGCCTTAAAGCAATTAAAAAAATAATAAAAACATTATTATAAAACCAGCTGATAAGGGCAGCTCTGTTGTCATCTTAGACAGAGACCAGTACTTATGGGAAGGAAATAGACAGCTGAGTAATAAAAATTACTATACTCCATTACAAAAACCAATTTATCCAGAAACAGCCCAATTGGTAAAACAAATCACCACTAAATTAGTGGAGAAAAAATGTATAAATAAAAAACAACAAAAATATTTAATGGGAAATCCTGAACCCAGAGCCAGAATCTTTTATCTGCTACCTAAAATCCACAAGGATCCAAGAAAATGGAGCATCCCACATGAAATTCCCCCAGGCAGACCCATTGTGTCTGATTGTGACAGTGAAACATATTATACGGCTGAATATATTGATTATTTCATCAATCCCCTGTCGAATAGACACCCCAGTTATATAAAGGACACTTATGATTTTGTGGACAAAGTGAAAAAACTACACATTCCTCCTGATTCTCTCCTCTTTACAATGGATATTGATAGTTTATATACAAACATCGACATTAGTGAAGGCATACAAGCCATAAAAAATATATTTCATAAATATCCTGACAAAAAGAGGCCTGAAAAAGAATTACTGCAATTATTAGAGCTGAATCTGAGGAGGAATGATTTTGAATTTGATGGTAAATTTTACCTACAAATTAAAGGGACGGCCATGGGAAAGAAATTTGCACCAGCCTATGCCAATATTTTTATGGCTGAGTGGGAAGAGTCTGCTTTGGCCTCTTGCAGGAAAAAAAACACTACATTATTTCAGATTTTTGGATGATATATGGGGTGTCTGGTCCCACTCACGAGAGGATTTTGATGAATTCCTGCACACCTTAAACAATCATAATCAGTCAATAAAAATTGAAATCGTGTATAAATCCCACCAGTGTTGATTTTTTGGATACCACCACATATAAGGGTGAACAATTTGGAAAAACTAATAAATTAGATATTAAAGTATTTTTTAAGGAGACAGACACACATGCTCCACTCCACAAAACTAGCCACCACCCAAAACACACTTATGCAGGACTGCTGAAATCTCAGCTGCTGAGATTTCACAGAATATGCACCCATAAGGGAGCTTTTTTGCAGGCAACAAAAACACTATTCAAGGCACTGGCCAAGAGAGGATATAGCCGCTCATTTAGGAGGACAGCTCTGATCCAGATTGGACAACACACCAGAGAATACGGGCTGAAAGAAATTGGATTAATAAATTGGATACCGTCTATCCCAGAGGGTTGAACCAGAAGTGAGTCCACCTTGACAGAGGGCAATGATGGCCAGTGCACTGAACTCTGTTCATAGTTCCAAATTCTCCACTCCCTAACCCTGACATTTATAGTACCCTACCCGAGGGATTCTGGTCCTAACCACAACCACTTTCTACTCTGATCACAACCAGCTGAATGTATTTGATTACAAATTGGATGGAATTCTCCAAATTAATTCTGAAACACCAATATCAGGGGGGAATATTGGAGTTTTATCCAAAATATATTTTATTAAAATTCATATTTGTATTGGAAATTTATATTGGTCTACAAAGAGTTAAAAACAAATGAATTATGGATTGATAACAAAAAAATATATAAAACAAATAAGTTATGGATTTACAAGACAAAATTCTGAACAAATACATTAAACAACAGTTAAAAACAATGAATTCATATATGGACAGTAGCAAGTAAAAATACACACAGTTCATATAATGGTGAATTGATAAATATGTGTTATAATTCATGAAAGTAAATGTAATTCATGATATTACGGTTAAAATTATGATGCTTTTAATTTGATGGTAGGACTCTTATTGTGAAAGAGGTTGGGAACTACAAGATGACAGGGACTTGTAGTCTTCCATCCACCTGCGCATTCCCTCATGCTTTCCAGACTCGGACGCCACGATACCTGCATAAGAGAGAGGAAAAATTATTTTTTGTGCCTGAAGAAGGTCCTGTATGACCGAAACGTTGCACAATAGTGCTTTTAATAAAGCCCAGTTTGACTTCGGACCATCAAGTGTCGTTTTTGACTGTGAGTAAACGGCTTTTACAGCATAATTAGTTGACGGCTAAGCTAATACACCATAGCTAGCGGGGCTCCGGTTAATAAGCTAACAGAGCTAGCGGAATAGAAACAACATGGCGGACCGCCGAGTGAATGAATGGACGGAGGTAAAACGCAGACGAAACGGGAGGAGGAGCACATAATTCATCCCTTCGCCGGTAAGACGGGCTCCCTCCATCCACCGCACCTCTCGTGCACACCATTATCAGCAGGATTATGCTCCGGCCGCGGCATGAAGGCCCGATCGCCGTGCCCAGGCCGGGCGCAGCAGCTTCACCCGGGACAGAGGAGGAAAGCGCCTCTTCAACGGAGGGGCCGCGGCTCGACCCAGAACTGACAGCGAGGGCGGAAACAGGTATGAGGGGGGCTCCAGTGGACCTCATCGGCACCCGCATCGTCTATAGGATTTTACAAGCTGCTCATCATTTGGACAATGTTATGGCACCAGAACCGCCAGCTTCTTTAGCTAAAATGACTGCTAATCTGATTTCTACTGTTAAACCAGCAGCTCCAAGTGCAGAAACCTTAGCTTTTTTGGAGGATAACGCCAAACAGTGGCAACAGAACACTATTCACATCCTCCGGGATCATTACCAGAGGAGCATGCAAACTGATATTGACACATTGAGCCAGATGTCAGGGGGACGCTGGCATAACATAATAATAATGACAATAATGATGATGAAGATGATAATAATATGATTGTATTATTTGACTCCAGACCAAATGGCACGGAGAATGTTTCCAAGGACAACAAACAACACTATATGTTTATGAGGATGATTTATATACCACATTGATGGGAAGAGTTCCTTAATTTGAATGTCTGTTGACATAATGTCATCAGTGACATTTGAAATCTTATGTTGATGTTCTATATAATTGTGCCATTATAACACCATTAGAATGTGATGGAAGGACAATAACACCTCAATATGGCACTAATAATTAACATTAGTGCCATATTGGCAAAAAGAAAATATTACATGTTGTTCCCAATTGTGTCCTCCAGAGGGAGTCCTAATACCATTTTTTTAGACAGAATTTGTGGATTTGTGCTCACATTCTGTCTAAAAAATGGCATAATAGGCCTCAGGTGGCCAGTGTTTTTATTTAATGATAATAATAATTTGATTCCAGACCAATTAGGTAGGGAAAACTGGTTTAACACAATTTGTGGCATAAAAATGCACAGTTATTGCCATCCAGTTATGGAAAACAAAATGTATAAAGTGGTTTGATTAATGACAAAATGATCCTTATTGAGGAATACCAAATTGCGGACAGAATTTGAAGATAAGTACAGCATTCTAGGCCTCAGGTGGCAAATGTTTTACTTAATAACAATAACAATTTCATTCCAGATCTATGGAGTAGAAAGAAGAAGAAGAAGAAGAAGAAGAAGAAGAAGAAGAAGAAGACTTGTGTAACACAATTGCTGGTACAAAAAGGAACAGACATGGTTATTTGTTCATGAAAAATCAAATTTGAGAGTGTTTTCATTAATAATAATAATAATAATAATAATAATAATAATAATAATAATGACAATAATGATGACAATAATGATGATGAAGATGATAATAATATGATTGTATTATTTGACTCCAGACCAAATGGCACGGAG
The DNA here is from genome assembly GCF_056507025.1 of Lutjanus erythropterus. Lineage (NCBI taxonomy): Eukaryota > Metazoa > Chordata > Actinopteri > Lutjaniformes > Lutjanidae > Lutjanus > Lutjanus erythropterus. The sequence goes on from NC_139343.1 coordinate 121,894, forward strand.
AATGTTTCCAAGGACAACAAACAACGCTTTATGTTTATGAGGATGATTTATATACCACATTGATGGGAAGAGTTCCTTAATTTGAATGTCTGTTGACATAATGTCATCAGTGACATTTGAAATCTTATGTTGATGTTCTATATTATTGTGCCATTATAACACCATTAGAATGTGATGGAAGGACAATAACACCTCAATATGGCACTAATAATTAACATTAGTGCCATATTGGCAAAAAGAAAATATTACATGTTGTTCCCAATTGTGTCCTCCAGAGGGAGTCCTAATACCATTTTTTTAGACAGAATTTGTGGATTTGTGCTCACATTCTGTCTAAAAAATGGCATAATAGGCCTCAGGTGGCCAGTGTTTTTATTTAATGATAATAATAATTTGATTCCAGACCAATTAGGTAGGGAAAACTGGTTTAACACAATTTGTGGCATAAAAATGCACAGTTATTGCCATCCAGTTATGGAAAACAAAATGTATAAAGTGGTTTGATTAATGACAAAATGATCCTTATTGAGGAATACCAAATTGCGGACAGAATTTGAAGATAAGTACAGCATTCTAGGCCTCAGGTGGCAAATGTTTTACTTAATAACAATAACAATTTCATTCCAGATCTATGGAGTAGAAAGAAGAAGAAGAAGAAGAAGAAGAAGAAGAAGAAGACTTGTGTAACACAATTGCTGGTACAAAAAGGAACAGACATGGTTATTTGTTCATGAAAAATCAAATTTGAGAGTGTTTTCATTAATAATAATAATAATAATAATAATAATAATAATAATAATAATAATGACAATAATGATGATAATAATGATGATGAAGATGATAATAATATGATTGTATTATTTGACTCCAGACCAAATGGCACGGAGAATGTTTCCAAGGACAACAAACAACACTTTATGTTTATGAGGATGATTTATATACCACATTGATGGGAAGAGTTCCTTGATTTGAATGTCTGTTGACATAATGTCATCAGTGACATTTGAAATCTTATGTTGATGTTCTATATTATTGTGCCATTATAACACCATTAGAATGTGATGGAAGGACAATAACACCTCAATATGGCACTAATAATTAACATTAGTGCCATATTGGCAAAAAGAAAATATTACATGTTGTTCCCAATTGTGTCCTCCAGAGGGAGTCCTAATACCATTTTTTTAGACAGAATTTGTGGATTTGTGCTCACATTCTGTCTAGAAAATGGCATAATAGGCCTCAGGTGGCCAGTGTTTTTATTTAATGATAATAATAATTTGATTCCAGACCAATTAGGTAGGGAAAACTGGTTTAACACAATTTGTGGCATACAAATGCACAGTTATTTCCATCCAGTTATGGAAAACAAAATGTATAAAGTGGTTTGATTAATGACAAAATGATCCTTATTGAGGAATACCAAATTGCGGACAGAATTTGAAGATAAGTACAGCATTCTAGGCCTCAGGTGGCAAATGTTTTACTTAATAACAATAACAATTTCATTCCAGATCTATGGAGTAGAAAGAAGAAGAAGAAGAAGAAGAAGACGAAGAAGAAGAAGAAGAAGAAGAAGAAGAAGAAGAAGAAGAAGAAGAAGAAGAAGAAGAAGACTTGTGTAACACAATTGCTGGTACAAAAAGGAACAGACATGGTTATTTGTTCATGAAAAAACAAATTTGAGAGTGTTTTCATTAATAATAATAATAATAATAATAATAATAATAATAATAATAATAATAATAATAATAATAATAATGATGATGAAGATTATAATAACATGATTGTATTATTTTACTCCAGACCAAATGGCACGGAGAATGTTTCCAAGGACAACAAACAACACTTTATCTTTATGAGGATGATTTATATACCACATTGATGGGAAGAGTTCCTTAATTTGAATGTCTGTTGACATAATGTCATCAGTGACATTTGAAATCTTATGTTGATGTTCTATATTATTGTGCCATTATAACACCATTAGAATGTGATGGAAGGACAATAACACCTCAATATGGCACTAATAATTAACATGGTATTGTAATGTCAATTATTGACCTCAGTTCTTTGTATGTTTGTTATACTGATTACCTTTGTGATGTTATTGTGATGGTCCCGTGTGTCCCCGGCCAAGTCTGAGAGGTGTGTCTGGCAGTATTAGCACTTATATGCCCTACCCAGCGGAGCAAGCTCCTGATCCTAACCATAGTAATTTCCTTGCCTAGCCCCAATTGGGGTAGACAGAGGTTGATAATATTCTCACCGAGGGATTTGAATCCTAACCACAACCATTTGGATTATTATGGATTTTAAATTGATTAAGTCTGTTGTGGGATTCTTTAAATAATTGACAAATGCTAAAAAGAACAATGCAAATAAGTAAATACAGGGCAAAATAATGTAGTTGTATCCAGAACGGTTTAATATAAATTCATGTATGTACACAAATCAACCAATTCATGAATATACAGCATGAAATGTAAAATAAACAATTCATATATATGGACAGTAAGAGGTTAAAACATACACAGTTCATATATTGAATAAAAGATAAATAAGGGACACACAATTCATGAAATTAAAATTAATTCATGGTAGAAAAGGTGTAAAAATCACATTTGTCATTTAGCCCAAGGACTCTTATTTTGAAGGGAGCATCAGACCTTAGAGCCGGATGTGACGTTGGCATCTTGATTTCACCTGGCCAATCGAGGCCTGCCTTCCGGACTCGGCCGGCGCTACAGCTGGTGAGAAATATACACATTTTGTGCCTGAAGAAGGTCTTTCAAGGCCGAGACGTCGCGCACATTAGCTTTTTAATAAAAGCTTATTTTGTCACGGGCCATCAAGTGTCTTCTTTGACTGCGAAAAAGCAGCTTGTGCAAGACAATTAGCCTGTTGCTAAAATTAGCACAGCGGAGCTGAGGCAAAAAGAGGATATTACATGTTGTTCCCAATTGTGTCCGCCAGAGGGTGTCCTAATACCATTTTTTTAGACAGAATTTGAGGAATTGTGCTCACATTCTGTCCAAAAAAATGGCATAATAGGAAAAAAGGAACAAAAAGGAACAGACATGATTATTTGTTCATGAAAAAACAAATTTGAGTGTTTTCATTAATAATAATAATAATAATGATAATAATAATAATAATGATAATAATAATAATAATAATAATGATAATAATATGATGAGCGCTTTAATTAATTAGTTGGCTAGCGCAAAGAGCCATGAATTCAAGCACCTCCGATTTTCATGCACTTAACTTTTTGCTCCAAAATTCAACTTCTCTGGACTAATTTCATCTTTTGTGACTCTCTTTTAGAAAATAATTATGATATTTTATTTTACTATTGCTTTAGAGGTTTTGCGGAGGCTGTAAACTGACTCTCCATGTGCTGCTGAATTGTTTGACGGTTCACTTGATAGGCCGTGCAGTGACTCTTTTTGTCCAGTATAATACCATATACATTATTGGTTAATGCCATCTCTCTCTTCCACTGATCTATGAATAATAATAGCATACATAATAATTAACATACATAACTTACAACATCTTGAATTTTTTTTTATTATTTTCATTTGCAGAGGTATACATGTAAATGAGTGTCGATCTGTGTTTGTGCACTTGTTCTTAACAGGAAACAAACATGTTCCAGAGATGGAGAGACAAAACTCACAGGAACACACCACTATTATCTGCTCTATAAATCTTAACCTGTGCCAGGTAAATAAGAACAGCCTCCTCCCATGCATGATATGTGTCTCTTTTTTATTGTGTATTAGTGGTATATAAGCATGTAATGTACACTGTCTGTATTGTGCTTTTTTATATGCATCAATGGTGTAACATTTTTCTCTTCCTCTCACAAGGCTCTGACAAGTTGGGCACATGTCAATGAAGCAACAAGCAACATCAGCAGTCATCTTGAGCTGGAGTCAAACATGCTGTAAGTCAACTTTACAGTTCATAGATTATGCATACCATTAGTATGAGCAATAGTTATAATGTGAAAACATTTAAAGGTTAAGTCACTGCTCCTTCTGTTTTGCTCTGGTACTCAAGTGTTAAACAGAGATTTCTGTGATGTACATGTGCAAAACCACAGACTGTTATGGTATATGCCAACTGTCATATCCTTTTTTTATGTTTGTGTGCTTGTGTCCTTCATGAACAACAAACAGAAATCAAGGAGGGCTCCAGCAACATTTGACCATGCTTTGCACAGCTAAGCCACACTGAGAGGCTACGACGAATACACCTGACAACTGCCTGACCTGTACCTCGTATGTGACTGTGTTTTTCTGTCATAAACACTATAGTGTTACACCATGACTCTGAAAACTGCTGATTTCCAGACATGGCGCTAAAGTTTCCTCTCCTCTCCTCTCCTCTCCTCTCCTCTCCTCTCCTCTCCTCTCCTCTCCTCTCCTCTCAGGGACAGGAAAAAGCAGTGCAGCTATGTGCTTTTTACTCAACATTCATTGCTACTCTTCAGATGGACCCAGACCATCTGTAAGTATCCTATATAGCAGGGCTCCCTTAACAGGCGGACCGCGGTCCGAGTCCGGACCCGCACGCCGTCCTATACGGACCCGGACCTATAACTAATAAATTCTTAATAGATTTGAAATTTTGACAGGACGCTTCTATTTTAACTGGCGCAACTATTCTAGTCTTTCCAGCGCTGGTTTAGGTGATCAGGAAACGCACAGACCAATTGCAGAGAAGCTGCGTGTGGAGGAGACTGTTGTTAATGACGGAGTTTATTACAACAGTCAAAACTAACGTGATGGTTAATGACATCGACACCAACCAGATGCACTTAAATTAATCCTCACTTTCTACTTTGAATAGATTTTTATATTCAGTGAGCAGGCTTCAAAACTTCTACGTCTGCACTCACACTTTTACTTACAGTGTGTTGTGAGTGTGTAAACAGGGAAAAGGTTCAAATTTTCAGATCTTTTTTTTTAAACAACTGTATAAGGAGGCCTATATGTAAAACAGGAGAGTCTGTGTTTCTCTGTGAGAAACTTTCAGATCTTCTCACAGCGGAGTAAACAGGTGAGGGAGGGGAGGAGGGCACATTGATCACTAATCAATCACTGATACCGTCGTCATCTCGGACTGATTAAAAAATAAAAATGACAAAATTGGCGACAAACCAAACCTGGGTGTCCACACAAATAAGGTCTTTGTGTGAAACACTGCAGAGTGTAACATCGTGCTGTTTACAGACAGTCTGCTGTCATTAGTTTGTCAGACAGACAGAGAGGGTCGTGTCTAGAAGGGAACCCTAGACCCGCGAAAGATTGCGCGAGTTTGATTATCTTAGTAGAAATAACGAACACAAATCTCGCGAGAGTTGTGCAAATAAAGAGTTAGAGCTTCTAGCCATGCCCGAAAAAGGTGCGCAGCTCCAAAAATAGAAAATCATATCGTGGTGTCGATGTTTTTAATGTGGCGGGCTGCCATAAATAAAACACTATTCACTGAAACACTGATCACTGACCTGCTGTGATGGAAAAAAATACTCAGATTCTTTACTTAGGTATTTTTACATTGTGGTATTAGTGTTTTTACTTAATTACAATTTCAAAATTTTGCATGTTATTGTTTCCTTTTTTGAAAAATCAACATTTTTATTGCTGTTGTTTAACTTTAATGGTATTCTTATTGGTATTTTTTGATGACTAAATACAGACCTGCAAAAGTCATAAGAGAAAAGGAAAAGGTGGCATGTTGGTAAACCAGTCCCCCGTCCCCTGGGGGTCTGGGAGCATCCTGCTCCAGAAGAAAAATGTTGTGATTTTAACAAGTGAACAAAACATCCTGGTGACTGTTTCAGTTAAAAGAGTTAGTTCCATCTTCTGTTTGTGGTTTCTGCAGACATTACTACCTTAACTTTTACCTTTGTACTTGGAAACAAAAGTAGAAAGTAAAGTAAAAACAGTAAAAGCAAATCTACAGTAAAAGTAAAGTTACTTTACTGAGTATTTTTATTTTAGTAATTTATAGTTGCTTGTAGACCTGTCTTATCTTCTCTTTTGTATTGTTCTTAAATAAAGCAAAAGTAATGTAATAGAAAAAAATGCAGACCACGCAATATTTTTTATCTGATTACTCAATTAATCGCCAGAATAGATAGATAGATATAATAGATTATGCTTTAATTTTACTGGTCTGGCCCACTTGAGATCAAATTGGTCTGTATGTGGCCCCTGAACTAAAATGAGGCCCCTGATGTAGACGCTGATACAACTACTACACTACTTCAGTATATATCACTCTCATAACACAAGTTAGACATTATGATGTTCCGGACCTTTGCTTTAGGAAATTTTCTCTAACTGGACCTCTTTGAATTTTAGTTGAATACCCCTGCTATATAGGCTTGGTTTTGAATAGAGTTAATACTTGTTCACTGTTAAATGTGTACTTGTTTTCCAAATCTATTTGTGATGATGTGCTTCATGTTTTTTTCTGTTTGCCCCATTATAACATTTATAATGAGATTTTTCTTGTCTACAGCCAACGCTGCGTTGAGAGAGTCTGAGAGTCCTGAACGGCCAGCCGAGGTACGTCTTGTTTATCATCAAAGGAACCACTGACAATACTTCTGGTAATAGTAGTTTGAATGGTAGTAGTAGTTCTGTTAGAGCAGTGAAACTGAGTATTTTTATGTGTGGGGGAACCTGTAAATTTAGAAATGAGTCGATAAGAAATTCGGAGTAGAGACTCTGTTTAAGCATTTAAAAATCTAGATCAATTAGGACATGCTGGCTATGACTTTTCTCATTCATAACAGTCATTGTTTTTTAAATTCTTAAGCAACAAACAGTCAAATGTTGCACATAATTCAAACATTGTTATATCATGAAGGTAGCTATTGAGTGTTCATTATTGCTCTAAATGAATGTTATACTGCTTTATAAAAAACATTAGTGTGTGTGTTTCTGTTGTTTCAGAATGGCTGGACCAAATAAGCAGTTTGTAGCAGAAGCAGAATTCTAACATTGTGATATTATAAAGGCAGCTATTCAGCGTGGGGTCAGCTTTCTAACAAACATTCAAATATTCTACATAATTCAAATATTATATTTACATGGCAGGTATTCAGTGTTGCGTCAGGTTTTTAAGTAATATTCAAATACTCTACATAATTCAAAAATTATATTTTCGAGGCCGCTATCAGTGTGGCATCAGCTTTTTAACATCAGCTTTTTAACAAAAATCCAAATGTTCTACCTAATTACCTTAAAAAGGCAGCTATTCAGTGTGGTGTCAGTCATTCTACAAACATTCAGAAATTCCATAGAATTCAAACTTTATTATATTTTAAAGGTAGCTATTCAGTGTGGTGTCAGCCTTTCTAACTAATATTCAAATATTCTACATAATTCACGTATTATTACATTATCATGGCAGCTATTCAGTGTGGCTTTAGCTTTTTAACTAATATTCAAGTATTATACATAATTCAAACCTTCTTATATCATTCACGCAGCTATTCAGTGTGGCGTCAGGCATATTGTTGCAGCAAGCCAATGCAGCATTGCAGCTTGGCTTCAGCTTGTTGCATTCACAGTCGTAATTTCTTTAGAAATTGCTTTTCTAGTATCTCTAGTATCCTATTTAACTCAACCCTAAATTCCTTCAGGGTTCGATCCTCTTTTGTAAGAATGAGCAGTTTTTGAAGCAGTGTGACCTTCTGACCTTTCCTGAGAGCCCGTGTAGTACATGTTGGTAGTTAAGGTTTTTTTTTTGCTTTCATTACTTGAGGTGTATTTCACCGTCAATACTGTTATTATTTTTATTATTGTTAATAGTGATTTTGAGGACAGTTTTGCTTCAATTTTTGGTCTGAATGCCTTCCTTTCAATATTATTTGGGTTTATTACATTGACACCAGGCCTTTTCTCTGTATTTCAGAATGGTCTGGTGTAAGTGAAGACCTGAGCCGGTGCAAGCTGCATCCCCCAGCAAGGTGAAAGGACTGCCACAAAGGAGGTGAAACAGCACAATAGCCGAAGTTATAAAGACATTTTTTCTTTATTCTGTGAGCCATATGGCTCCAAAATTCAAATTCTCTGGACTAATTTCATCTTTTGTGAATCTCTTTTAGAAAATAATTATGATGTTTTATTTTACTATTGCTTTAGAGGCCTTGTAGAGGCTGTAAACTGACTCTCCATGTGCTGCTGAATTGTTTGGCGGTTCACTTGATAGGCCTTGCAGTGACTCTTTTTGTCCAGGAGATGGAGCCAAGCTATCAGTAATCAGTTATTTGACTTTTGCTCTTTCTCATCAAACAGCTACCCTGACACAGTAGGACATGCTTTTCTATCCCCTTTTCCTTCTTTTTTCCCTTCTTTTATAAATTTTATTTAATACTGAAGGTTTTTTTAATTAGGAATTAGTCTCCATTAGTTAATTTTTTTTTACACATTTATTCTAATTTTTTTTTAGTAATAATTTATTTTCTTTGCATTTATATTTTAGGGATTTATTTGTTTTTTTTAAGAGGATAAAGTTTTTTTCTTCCATAACCCCCCCCCCCAATAAAGGGTTTTATTGTGTGTGCGATTTTGGATCGTTGTCCTGACCTCTTCTCAATTTGATATCTTCTAGATATTATCACCTCACCTGAGATATAGTTGTGCTGAATAATTAATTGGTGCATACAGCACTGGATAGGAAGAGGTCAGGTGACGATCCGTGGCTGCTCAACCATTTACCTTTTATTTTTAATGGAGCCTCAGGAAAGGGCCATCCAATTAGAGATTTAATCTCACCGCAGGTCACAAATGTGGTGTATGCTATAGTGGGAAAATTATATGCTGAACTGGTCACTGTTGTTCCTCATAGTTACTTCTCATGTATTGTCAGGCACTAACTGGTTACTTGTCCTTGAACACACAGCTGTTCTCCCTTTGGAACAACAACTTCTGATAACACAATCACATCCTGACAATAAGCACTTCAGGTCCCAACCTCCTTCATCTCTAAGACAGATTTACATTCTTGACATTATCACTTCCTTTTACACTTTCTTTGTGACTGTGTACTGATCCTTTGCAAAGCTCTATTAAAGAAAATCTTGGTCATTGTGCCTGTCTTCATTTTCAGATTTTCCACCACAATGCTGTCCAATGTCAACACTGTAAATTACTGTACATTGGGGAAACAGGCTGAACTCTGAAAACGAGAATACTGGAGCATGTTAATCATGTTAAGAAAAGTCACATGCTCATTTTACCATTCATGGTATCCACAATTTCAAGTATATTGGCTTGGAACAACTCTTTGGTCCAAAAAACCAAAGGGTGAGACATGAGATCCAACTCATTAATAAGCTTGCCAAAGTTTCACCAGACTGCTTAAATCAAAGGGTTTAAAGACTTTCAGTTTTCATTTAAGATCCAAATGAAACGAGTAAAGACTTGTATTGTGGCTGTTGTTTTTTCACAAGATTCACATTTTGCGGATTATTCCTTTACAATTTAGGCTTTTTTAGGGGGCGCAAGCCCTGGTTAAAGATAAATAATTAAATAATTTTTATGTCTAAATGATGAACTTCCCTAAATTGTGCTTTCTGGGCATCTGATGCTCAGAATAACCTTATTTCACCACATGCAGTCGCATAGGCAGCTCACATCACAGTGTGGGCACTTAAGGCTCAGAAGTGAAAAATCTGACAAAACAGGGCATACAACCATGTTTTCCATCGAGAAGATGAGGATTGCAGCCACTTGTGCTACGAAACTGTGCTTTCTGGGCGTCTGATGCTCAGAAACACCTTAATTCATCATATGCTTGCACATAGGCCAAGAACATTGAAATCGGTACATCTCTCAGTTGACATGAGTTTGAGTAGATAATGCATAAATTCTTATCTTTGGGTGGACTATCCTTTTACGTAATTATCAGCTAAAACTGTTTTATCTTAATACATTATAATTAATATAATGTATTATATTATAACCCCCAGGCACTAACTGGTTACTTGTCCTTGAACACACAGCTGTTGTCCCTTTGGAACAACAACTTCTGATAACACAATCACATCCTGACTCTCCCACTAAGCACTTCAGGTCCATCCTGACCCAAACTCCTTCATCTCCTCACCCTATAAGACAGATTTACATTATTGACTCATTATCAGTTCCTTTCACACTTTCCGTGTGACTGTGTACTGATCCTTTGCAAAGCTCTATTGAAACACCGCATCAAACACCAGACAATCTTGGTCATGGTGTCTGTCTTCATTTTCAGATTTTCCACCACAATTTGGTGTCAGAAGTGGGATTGCTTGTCTGAGGGTTTTTGGACTCGGGGTCGATGGTGGTAGTGCACACCCTGAGGAGATATTCCCTTCAGCCTCAACCTCCCCACAAAGATGAGTGAGAAGGAGGGCCTGAGACCAAGACCAGACTCACTCAGCGCCGCGATTCAACAATTCTCATTGGTGAGAATCTGAAAACTTATTTAATTTACTTTTAGAAAAGTAGAAGAGGGGGGAAAATCAGGAGACTGAATGTAATTTTCTGAGCACAGAAAGTTTCAGTATAAGACAGTTGAACAAACTGAGGAATTGCATGAGAAAGAAAAAAAAAAGATACCAAACATAAGAAGGGCAAGAGTAAGTTCACAGCAGATTGGAGAGCATATAGTTTATGGAAGGAAAAGCAAAAAGGAGGAACAGAAAAATACTGGTCTGAAGTTCAGAAAATCTTCAAATACATTTATCTCCCTATCACCAGTGAGATCCAACATGGGGGAAATGTACTCAAAGTCCTGAATTTCCCTGTGATGGAGACAGCAGGGGCTGGCTCACCTCCCATCACCATCAGATGGAGGTGTAAAGTTTGCCACTGAACTGACTGTGACACAAATGGTGAAACAACGTGCATAACATGGGACAAAAGGACATGCTGTGCATGCTGAAAACTCCTCAAAGCGGGAGAGAAAAAAACAGAGAGAAAGATCTAAATATGGCAGCATTGACTATGTTCCAAGGACATTCTGTGGAGGTCTACTTACAGCTGATCCAGATGTTTGTTTCCATTGTGGCAAAAAGGGACATTGAGCCAAACACTACCCTGAGCCAAACACTAGACTGATGCAACTCAAAAGATGATTGACTCGCGGCGGAATCATGGGACTCAATATCTGACCATAATGTTCAATATAACCCTGTTTTGAAGGTTTATCAACAAAAATTACCTTTGTTGTCTACATACTCAGATGTGTTCAACTGGTACCAGACACACAACACACATTTGCCTATTTACATAAAGCATGTGACATCACAAACACCCCAGCCTTTCAGAAGATCCCTAAAAATTATATTGGTCTAATCAGAGGCATGCAACCAATTGTGATCACACCAAAATCTAATTAAAGGCCCTGTCAACCATAATATCCACTCAACAAAAAAAATAAAAATGAAAATAAAAAATAGAGAGAGGCCATCGACGGTATTACACCAGTCTTTAACACTTGATTAAGGGCAGTTGTAATCATTCCCTGTGAAAATTCTCCTGTGTGCACACCAATTTTCTCAGTTAAAACAAAACAAAAATCAGCTAAAAATTCAAGAGAAAGTTTGAGCTAATTAAATCTGTCACCAGGAAGTGCACGATTACAATATATTGATGATTAAATGATTCGTGCTTTAACTCAAGTTCAGTGTGAAAAAGACACATTTGAAACATTTGGCTGAAGAAGGTCACAAAACTAGCTCGTCAAAACTGCAGTTTGTCCTACAAGTGACATTTTTGGGTCATGTGATCATATCTGAGGCCAAATTCCTCTCCCAAAAAAGAGTAGACATTTCAAAACATTTTCAAATCCAATCATAAAGAAACAAGTTATGTCTTTTGTGTTCCTATTGCAGGACCTTCATTCCCAATTATGCTGTCCTCGAGACACCCCTGAGCGCAATCGCACACGAACGAGGCCTAGAAGCACATAGTAAAGTGACATGGACTGCTGATGCAGGATAAACATTTGTTGACTTAAAACATGTCCTTCTGAAGACTCTGATGACTCTAACTCTTGGGTCACCAGATCCAAACCGACCTTTTACTCAGACTGTGGACAAAGAGTGTTCAGTACTCTAGGATGATGGAGGCAGACAGAGACCTGTAGCCTACTTTTCAGCTAAACTTGATGCTTTAGCTACAGGAATTCCTACTTTTTAAGGTTACTCTAAACTAACTCACCTTGCTCCCACGTTTCATTGATTTTGATTTAGCAGAAAACATCTTATCTTTCAGCAGCAAGATTGCTCCTTTATAACACTGTTCTATTTGAAATCCTTGATATCACTGTGAAAAGATACAATATAACTGAGGTATATTTCTGGTAAGATAACCATGGGTTCATGTGTAGTGTAGGCCTACAGATCATACAGTCCCTAACCTTCTCTAACAATTCAGCGTTTCTTTGTTCTCTGTGGCCTGAGAGCCATGTATTTCCATTTTTGGGTATCATGAAGATACAGCTCTTTGCATCAGTCCATGTTAGGAGATGTGCGAAGAACACAACTATGTTCTTACAATAACTGAAGTTTGTTCCCCCAGACCAGATTTGCAAGAAACACCTTTGCAAAATCCAGATTTTGAACTGTTTGTGGATGGATCAGCATCATGCAACCCTGACACAGGAAAAAAAATGTAATTAGTTTCGCTGTGGTAACCAGGGGTTAGGGGTCTGTTTGTTGAATCCTTATTCAACAAACAGACCCCTAACCTTAACTTAAACTTTGACTCAAAAAGAAAAAAAAACAAAATTAGAAAATAAATGGTGCTATGTATCTCATAAATTATCAATGATTAATCAGTCAAAGCTTTCAACTATTGGTTCTGGAAAATGCACAAAATTTATAACCCTAGTTTGGAGAGGTGACAGTGACATCAATGGTTGAAAGTAACTAATACTCTAGTAGTTTTTCAGGCAAATACTTTGTACTTTTACTGAAATATATTTCTAACGCCAGTACTTTTACTTGTAATTGAGTAATGTTTTAGCAATATAACAGATTTCTTGTACTCTTTTCACCATTGGTAACTGCACATGATACAGTCAATGCCAAATCACTCTCATAGAAGCATGTAATCTAGCAACAGACAAAACAGTGAATATCTACACAGACAGTAGATATGTTTTTGGCTTTATGCATGATTTTGGTACAATTTGGAAAAAGAGAAATTTTCAAACACCATCTGGCAAACCTATAGCACATCACACTCTTGTTTTACAACTGCTGGATGCTGTTCTGCTCCCAAAACAGGTTGCTGTGTGTAAATGTCATGCTCACACTAACAATGACCAACTTTCACAGGAGAACACCAGAGGAGAAGCAGCTGCCAAGGCCGCAGCATGCCCAGAATTAACTATGTCTAAATTCTTTCCATATAATGACCCTAACACACCCTCCACTGCTATAGCTGTTTTATCTAACATTCATAAGCAGGTGAAGGAAGCGCTACCAGCTCCAGCCACAGGACCTCTTCATGACCTGCAGCCTGGTGACTGGGTAGTGGTGAGAGTCCTGAGACAAAAGACCTGGCACTCGAAGCAGTGGACGGGTCCATTCCACATGCTGCTGACCGCACAGACGGCAGTAAAGTTTGCCAAAAGAGTTACCCGGATCCATGCCAGCCACTGCAAAAGGGTTCCACCTCCACCAGAGACACCTATAACAAAATTGGTCATCACATCGCGAGGATGAGAAGAAGAGGCAACAGTATTGGCATACTGTCCAACGAGAACTTGCATGGCTCCAACTAAGTGGCGTGCTGAATGAACCTCAGTGTCACCATCATGGGATCAGAGATGGAACTCCAATAACAGCCATGGCATGCATTCAGCCACCCTGGATGGTGTGGCCTGTGAGGCTCAATGTGTTTTCTTGTGAGTTCATTCCCTAAAGTTAAAAAAAATGTTTTCCATCAGATGACACAGTTAACTACTCCTGATTGGCTCCCACCATGCAATGCTGAAGACATTCCTGATCGTATTGACAACCCAGATTTTGACATTGTTATGTTAATAGATATGGAACTTTCCTGCCTAAGTTGCTTGCATTTGTTATACTAAATTCTCCCATCTGTAACAACAGCATCTTGCTTTTTCCAGGGGTAGTATTTTATGAAGTAATGTTTTAAAATATTTCTTCACTCTCTTATACTTTACTATTATGTTATCATATGTAAGGACTATTTTTTGTTGTATTGTTTGTAGAGAAGGTGTGATCTTTTATGGTCTTTTATAATTTTCCTTTACTTTCCTTTTTATGTGATCACGTATGATCAAAAAGGGGGGATTATAGTAAGAAAATTATATGCTGAACTGGTCACTGTTGTTCCTCATAGTTACTTCTCATGTATTGTCAGGCACTAACTGGTTACTTGTCCTTGAACACACAGCTGTTCTCCCTTTGGAACAACAACTTCTGATAACACAATCACATCCTGACAATAAGCACTTCAGGTCCCAACCTCCTTCATCTCTAAGACAGATTTACATTCTTGACATTATCACTTCCTTTTACACTTTCTTTGTGACTGTGTACTGATCCTTTGCAAAGCTCTATTAAAGAAAATCTTGGTCATTGTGCCTGTCTTCATTTTCAGATTTTCCACCACAATGCTGTCCAATGTCAACACTGTAAATTACTGTACATTGGGGAAACAGGCTGAACTCTGAAAACGAGAATACTGGAGCATGTTAATCATGTTAAGAAAAGTCACATGCTCATTTTACCATTCATGGTATCCACAATTTCAAGTATATTGGCTTGGAACAACTCTTTGGTCCAAAAAACCAAAGGGTGAGACATGAGATCCAACTCATTAATAAGCTTGCCAAAGTTTCACCAGACTGCTTAAATCAAAGGGTTTAAAGACTTTCAGTTTTCATTTAAGATCCAAATGAAACGAGTAAAGACTTGTATTGTGGCTGTTGTTTTTTCACAAGATTCACATTTTGCGGATTATTCCTTTACAATTTAGGCTTTTTTAGGGGGCGCAAGCCCTGGTTAAAGATAAATAATTAAATAATTTTTATGTCTAAATGATGAACTTCCCTAAATTGTGCTTTCTGGGCATCTGATGCTCAGAATAACCTTATTTCACCACATGCAGTCGCATAGGCAGCTCACATCACAGTGTGGGCACTTAAGGCTCAGAAGTGAAAAATCTGACAAAACAGGGCATACAACCATGTTTTCCATCGAGAAGATGAGGATTGCAGCCACTTGTGCTACGAAACTGTGCTTTCTGGGCGTCTGATGCTCAGAAACACCTTAATTCATCATATGCTTGCACATAGGCCAAGAACATTGAAATCGGTACATCTCTCAGTTGACATGAGTTTGAGTAGATAATGCATAAATTCTTATCTTTGGGTGGACTATCCTTTTACGTAATTATCAGCTAAAACTGTTTTATCTTAATACATTATAATTATCACCTACTATTTGTGCACTCTTGTGCCCTACAATTTGACCAGAAAGCCCCATTAAACTTGAATTCATCATAGGCCAAAGTGACTTCTCCTAAAAATGACTTCATTCCAGGCCTGAGTACATGTTGCCAATAGCCAGTTCTGACAAAGAAAGAACCAATATTTTTATAGTCATATTCCTATAATGCTATATCACATGGAAGCAGCTCATAGTGCACTTGCCCCTTGTCTTTTACACCCAGCGGCATAGTCCTGTAACACAAGTATGCACGCTGAGTGTTAAAGTCAAAAACATGGTGACACAAAACCTGGCGTGGCAAAAACATAATATAGGTCGAGCAATTGTATAATTCCTCTGGGATTGACTGACTGATCCACTGACAAATTTGGCATGAATGTAACAAGTTCTGGCAAAGGACAAACCCATCCTTACTTTGTGATCATCTCATGAAATCTTTGAATTGATACAGCAAAGTATATAGTAATTTGTGTGTTACTGTATCTTTTGTTTGTTCTGTTTTGTCTTTTATGTGATGCAGAACAGGAATTAGCTGTAAACCAGTTTTAAGTGAGCCAGGGCTGTTGAATTTTAACTGATTTCATTATTTTTTTTTTATCTTCTCCTGCACAAAAATAAATGGAATGAAAGTGAAAAATGTGTTATTGTAAGTTTTAATGCTTTCACAAAGTAATAAAACTATGTGTGAAGCATCATGCATAATGTGTATAAGATGAGATATTCCAGTTCAGGATATCTTCAACCCCCTCTTAATTCAAGATATCTACACTGTAATTTTTAGATATCTTAAATTGAGTTTTACCTAGTCAGAATAACACTATAGATATCTTGAACTGGAATCACGCCTAGTCAAAATTATGTTGTAGATATATCTAACTGGAATTACAGACAATTGTAATTTAGATGTACATATCTGCAATGTGAGTTGTGGATATCTGCAACTTAATTATGACTATCTGTAATGACGAACCCCATACACATGAATAGAGAAAGTGACGTCATTTCTCCGAGTGAGAACGTAGTTGTGGATAACTGTTAACTGACAGTTGTGTATAGGAATAATGAGGCTGTGGATATCTGAAATGTTATTTTTGAATAGGAAGAACTGAATTACGGATATCTGCAATAGATATCCAGTAGGGGAGTGTATCTCACTGAGTGAGACCGATTTGATAAGTATCTTGATACATGTTCAACCTTAGATGTGTCTTATAAATCTTTAAATAGCCAACGATTGGGTTCGATATGATTCACCTCTGTCACGATACAATACAATATGATACAATACAAGACAATGCAGTGTCAGTCGTTACATTTTGATTCAATTAATGCCACATTTGTAGAGTGCTTTTAGTTGCAAAAAAAAAAATCTCATGTGTAAAGGAGATCCCGTAGCCTAAATGAGAATCTGTGAACAAAAAGCTAAAAGAGTAAAAAATCTGACAAACAGGGCATAGAAAGACACAAAACCACCTTTTCCATCAAGAAGATGATGATTGCAGCCACTTGGCTGTGAAAAGTGTGCTTTTTGAGCTTTTTACGCTCTGAAAACGCTTATTTCACCATATGCAGTCACATACAGGGCCCAAATCACAGAGTGGTCAGTTATGCTTAAAAGTGAAAAATCTGGCAAAACAGGGCATAAAAAGACACAAAACCACGTTTTCCATCAAGAAGATGATGATTGCAGCCACTTGGCACTGGAAAGTGTGCTTTTTGAGCTTTTTACGCTCTGAAAACGCTTATTTCACCATATGCAGTCACATACAGGGCCCAAATCACAGAGTGGTCAGTTATGCTTAAAAGTGAAAAATCTGGCAAAACAGGGCATAAAAAGACACAAAACCACCTTTTCCATCAAGAAGATGATGATTGCAGCCACTTGGCTGTGAAAGTGTGCTTTTTGAGCTTTTTACGCTCTGAAAACGCTTATTTCACCATATGCAGTCACATACAGGGACCAAATCACAGAGTGGTCACTCATGCTTAAAAGTGAAAAATCTGGCCAAACAGGGCATAAAAAGACACAAAACCACCTTTTCCATCAAGAAGATGATGATTGCAGCCACTTGGCTGTGAAAGTGTGCTTTTTGAGCTTTTTACGCTCTGAAAACGCTTATTTCACCATATGCAGTCACATACAGGGACCAAATCACAGTGGTCACTCATGCTAAAAAAGTGAAAAATCTGCCAAAACAGGGCATAAAAAGACACAAAACCACCTTTTCCATCAAGAAGATGATGATTGCAGCCACTTGGCTGTGAAAGTGTGCTTTTTGAGCTTTTTACGCTCTGAAAACGCTTATTTCACCATATGCAGTCACATACAGGGACCAAATCACAGAGTGGTCAGTGATGCTTAAAAGTGAAAAATCTGGCAAAACAGGGCATAAAAAGACACAAAACCACCTTTTCCATCAAGAAGATGATGATTGAAGCCACTTGGCTGTGAAAGTGTGCTTTTTGAGCTTTTTACGCTCTGAAAACGCTTATTTCACCATATGCAGTCACATACAGGGACCAAATCACAGTGGTCACTCATGCTAAAAAAATGAAAAATCTGCCAAAACAGGGCATAAAAAGACACAAAACCACCTTTTCCATCAAGAAGATGATGATTGCAGCCACTTGGCACTGGAAAGTGTGCTTTTTGAGCTTTTTACGCTCTGAAAACGCTTATTTCACCATATGCAGTCACATACAGGGACCAAATCAGAGTGGTCACTGATGCTTAAAGGTGAAAAATCTGGCCAAACAGGGCATAAAAAGACACAAAACCACCTTTTCCATCAAGAAGGTGATGATTGCAGCCACTTGGCACTGGAAAGTGTGCTTTTTGAGCTTTTTACGCTCTGAAAACGCTTATTTCACCATATGCAGTCACATACCGGGACCAAATCACAGTGGTCACTGATGCTAAAAAGTGAAAAATCTGGCAATTTAGGGCATAAAAAGACACAAAACCACGTTTTCCATCAAGAAGATGATGATTGCAGCCACTTGGCACTGGAAAGTGTGCTTTTTGAGCTTTTTACGCTCTGAAAACGCTTATTTCACCATATGCAGTCACATACAGGGCCCAAATCACAGAGTGGTCAGTGATGCTTAAAAGTGAAAAATCTGGCAAAACAGGGCATAAAAAGACACAAAACCACCTTTTCCATCAAGAAGATGATGATTGCAGCCACTTGGCTGTGAAAAGTGTGCTTTTTGAGCTTTTTACGCTCTGAAAACGCTTATTTCACCATATGCAGTCACATACAGGGACCAAATCACAGTGGTCACTCATGCTAAAAAAATGAAAAATCTGCCAAAACAGGGCATAAAAAGACACAAAACCACCTTTTCCATCAAGAAGATGATGATTGCAGCCACTTGGCTGTGAAAGTGTGCTTTTTGAGCTTTTTACGCTCTGAAAACGCATATTTCACCACATGCAGTCACATACTGGGCACAAGTGACAGAGTGGTCACTGATGCTTAAAAGTGAAAAATCTGGCCAAACAGGGCATAAAAAGACACAAAACCACCTTTTCCATCAAGAAGATGATGATTGCAGCCACTTGGCTGTGAAAAGTGTGCTTTTTGAGCTTTTTACGCTCTGAAAACGCTTATTTCACCATATGCAGTCACATACAGGGCCCAAATCACAGAGTGGTCAGTTATGCTTAAAAGTGAAAAATCTGGCAAAACAGGGCATAAAAAGACACAAAACCACGTTTTCCATCAAGAAGATGATGATTGCAGCCACTTGGCACTGGAAAGTGTGCTTTTTGAGCTTTTTACGCTCTGAAAACGCTTATTTCACCATATGCAGTCACATACAGGGCCCAAATCACAGAGTGGTCAGTTATGCTTAAAAGTGAAAAATCTGGCAAAACAGGGCATAAAAAGACACAAAACCACCTTTTCCATCAAGAAGATGATGATTGCAGCCACTTGGCTGTGAAAAGTGTGCTTTTTGAGCTTTTTACGCTCTGAAAACGCTTATTTCACCATATGCAGTCACATACAGGGACCAAATCACAGTGGTCACTCATGCTAAAAAAATGAAAAATCTGCCAAAACAGGGCATAAAAAGACACAAAACCACCTTTTCCATCAAGAAGATGATGATTGCAGCCACTTGGCACTGGAAAGTGTGCTTTTTGAGCTTTTTACGCTCTGAAAACGCTTATTTCACCATATGCAGTCACATACAGGGCCCAAATCACAGAGTGGTCATTGATGCTTAAAAGTGAAAAATCTGGCAAAACAGGGCATAAAAAGACACAAAACCACCTTTTCCATCAAGAAGATGATGATTGCAGCCACTTGGCACTGGAAAGTGTGCTTTTTGAGCTTTTTACGCTCTGAAAATGCTTATTTCACCATATGCAGTCACATACCGGGACCAAATCACAGTGTTCACTGATGCTAAAAAGTGAAAAATCTGCCAATTTAGGGCATAAAAACACACAAAACCACCTTTTCCATCAAGAAGATGATGATTGCAGCCACTTGGCTGTGAAAAGTGTGCTTTTTGAGCTTTTTACGATCTGAAAACGCTTATTTCACCATATGCAGTCACATACCGGGACCAAATCACAGTGGTCACTGATGCTAAAAAAGTGAAAAATATGCCCAAACAGTGCATAAAAAGACACAAAACCACCTTTTCCATCAAGAAGATGATGATTGCAGCCACTTGGCTGTGAAAAGTGTGCTTTTTGAGCTTTTTACGCTCTGAAAAGGCTTATTTCACCATATGCAGTCACCTACAGGGCTCAAATCACAGAGTGGTCACTCATGCTTAAAAGTGAAAAATCTGGCAAAACAGGGCATAAAAAGACACAAAACCACGTTTTCCATCAAGAAGATGATGATTGCAGCCACTTGGCTGTGAAAGTGTGCTTTTTGAGCTTTTTACGCTCTGAAAACGCTTATTTCACCATATGCAGTCACATACAGGGACCAAATCACAGAGTGGTCACTGATGCTTAAAAGTGAAAAATCTGCCAAAACAGGGCATAGAAAGACACAAAACCACCTTTTCCATCAAGAAGATGATGATTGCAGCCACTTGGCTGTGAAAAGTGTGCTTTTTGAGCTTTTTACGCTCTGAAAACGCTTATTTCACCATATGCAGTCACATACCGGGACCAAATCAGAGTGGTCACTGATGCTAAAAAGTGAAAAATCTGCCAAAACAGGGCATAAAAAGACACAAAACCACCTTTTCCATCAAGAAGATGATGATTGCAGCCACTTGGCTGTGAAAGTGTGCTTTTTGAGCTTTTTACGCTCTGAAAACGCTTATTTCACCATATGCAGTCACATACAGGGCCCAAATCACAGAGTGGTCAGTGATGCTTAAAAGTGAAAAATCTGGCAAAACAGGGCATAAAAAGACACAAAACCACCTTTTCCATCAAGAAGATGATGATTGCAGCCACTTGGCTGTGAAAGTGTGCTTTTTGAGCTTTTTACGCTCTGAAAACGCTTATTTCACCATATGCAGTCACATACCGGGACCAAATCAGAGTGGTCACTCATGCTAAAAAGTGAAAAATCTGCCCAAACAGGGCATAAAAAGACACAAAACCACCTTTTCCATTAAGAAGATGATGATTGCAGCCACTTGGCTGTGAAAAGTGTGCTTTTTGAGCTTTTTACGCTCTGAAAACGCTTATTTCACCATATGCAGTCACATACCGGGACCAAATCAGAGTGGTCACTGATGCTAAAAAGTGAAAAATCTGCCAAAACAGGGCATAAAAAGACACAAAACCACCTTTTCCATCAAGAAGATGATGATTGCAGCCACTTGGCACTGGAAAGTGTGCTTTTTGAGCTTTTTACGCTCTGAAAATGCTTATTTCACCATATGCAGTCACATACAGGGACCAAATCACAGTGGTCACTCATGCTAAAAAAGTGAAAAATGTGCCAAAACAGGGCATAAAAAGACACAAAACCACCTTTTCCATCAAGAAGATGATGATTGCAGTCACTTGGCTGTGAAAGTGTATTTTTTGAGCTTTTTACGCTCTGAAAACGCTTATTTCACCATATGCAGTCACATACAGGGACCAAATCACAGTGGTCACTCATGCTAAAAAAGTGAAAAATCTGCCAAAACAGGGCATAAAAAGACACAAAACCACCTTTTCCATCAAGAAGATGATGATTGCAGCCACTTGGCTGTGAAAGTGTGCTTTTTGAGCTTTTTACGCTCTGAAAACGCTTATTTCACCATATGCAGTCACATACAGGGACCAAATCACAGTGGTCACTGATGCTAAAAAAGTGAAAAATCTGCCAAAACAGGGCATAAAAAGACACAAAACCACCTTTTCCATCAAGAAGATGATGATTGCAGCCACTTGGCTGTGAAAGTGTGCTTTTTGAGCTTTTTACGCTCTGAAAACGCTTATTTCACCATATGCAGTCACATACAGGGACCAAATCACAGAGTGGTCACTGATGCTTAAAAGTGAAAAATCTGCCAAAACAGGGCATAAAAAGACACAAAACCACCTTTTCCATCAAGAAGATGATGATTGCAGCCATTTGCCACTGGAAAGTGTGCTTTTTGAGCTTTTTACGCTCTGAAAACGCTTATTTCACCATATGCAGTCACATACAGGGACCAAATCAGAGTGGTCACTGATGCTTAAAGGTGAAAAATCTGGCCAAACAGGGCATAAAAAGACACAAAACCACCTTTTCCATCAAGATGGTGATGATTGTAGCCACTTGGCACTGGAAAGTGTGCTTTTTGAGCTTTTTACGCTCTGAAAATGCTTATTTCACCATATGCAGTCACATACAGGGACCAAATCACAGTGGTCACTCATGCTAAAAAAGAGAAAAATCTGCCAAAACAGGGCATAAAAAGACACAAAACCACGTTTTCCATCAAGAAGATGATGATTGCAGTCACTTGGCTGTGAAAGTGTGCTTTTTGAGCTTTTTACGCTCTGAAAACGCTTATTTCACCATATGCAGTCACATACCGGGACCAAATCAGAGTGGTCACTGATGCTAAAAAGTGAAAAATCTGCCAAAACAGGGCATAAAAAGACACAAAACCACCTTTTCCATCAAGAAGATGATGATTGCAGCCACTTGGCTGTGAAAGTGTGCTTTTTGAGCTTTTTACGCTCTGAAAACGCTTATTTCACCATATGCAGTCACATACCGGGACCAAATCAGAGTGGTCACTCATGCTAAAAAGTGAAAAATCTGCCCAAACAGGGCATAAAAAGACACAAAACCACCTTTTCCATCAAGAAGATGATGATTGCAGCCATTTGCCACTGGAAAGTGTGCTTTTTGAGCTTTTTACGCTCTGAAAACGCTTATTTCACCATATGCAGTCACATACAGGGACCAAATCACAGAGTGGTCAGTGATGCTTAAAAGTGAAAAATCTGGCAAAACAGGGCATAAAAAGACACAAAACCACCTTTTCCATCAAGAAGATGATGATTGAAGCCACTTGGCTGTGAAAGTGTGCTTTTTGAGCTTTTTACGCTCTGAAAACGCTTATTTCACCATATGCAGTCACATACAGGGACCAAATCACAGAGTGGTCACTGATGCTTAAAAGTGAAAAATCTGGCAAAACAGGGCATAAAAAGACACAAAACCACCTTTTCCATCAAGAAGATGATGATTGCAGCCACTTGGCACTGGAAAGTGTGCTTTTTGAGCTTTTTACGCTCTGAAAATGCTTATTTCACCATATGCAGTCACATACAGGGAACAAATCACAGTGGTCACTCATGCTAAAAAAGAGAAAAATCTGCCAAAACAGGGCATAAAAAGACACAAAACCACCTTTTCCATCAAGAAGATGATGATTGCAGTCACTTGGCTGTGAAAGTGTGCTTTTTGAGCTTTTTACGCTCTGAAAACGCTTATTTCACCATATGCAGTCACATACAGGGACCAAATCACAGAGTGGTCACTGATGCTTAAAAGTGAAAAATCTGGCAAAACAGGGCATAAAAAGACACAAAACCACCTTTTCCATCAAGAAGATGATGATTGAAGCCACTTGGCTGTGAAAGTGTGCTTTTTGAGCTTTTTACGCTCTGAAAACGCTTATTTCACCATATGCAGTCACATACAGGGACCAAATCACAGAGTGGTCACTGATGCTTAAAAGTGAAAAATCTGCCAAAACAGGGCATAGAAAGACACAAAACCACCTTTTCCATCAAGAAGATGATGATTGCAGCCACTTGGCTGTGAAAAGTCTGCTTTTTGAGCTTTTTACGCTCTGAAAACGCTTATTTCACCATATGCAGTCACATACCGGGACCAAATCAGAGTGGTCACTGATGCTAAAAAGTGAAAAATCTGCCAAAACAGGGCATAAAAAGACACAAAACCACCTTTTCCATCAAGAAGATGATGATTGCAGCCACTTGGCTGTGAAAGTGTGCTTTTTGAGCTTTTTACGCTCTGAAAACGCTTATTTCACCATATGCAGTCACATACAGGGCCCAAATCACAGAGTGGTCAGTGATGCTTAAAAGTGAAAAATCTGGCAAAACAGGGCATAAAAAGACACAAAACCACCTTTTCCATCAAGAAGATGATGATTGCAGCCACTTGGCTGTGAAAGTGTGCTTTTTGAGCTTTTTACGCTCTGAAAACGCTTATTTCACCATATGCAGTCACATACCGGGACCAAATCAGAGTGGTCACTCATGCTAAAAAGTGAAAAATCTGCCCAAACAGGGCATAAAAAGACACAAAACCACCTTTTCCATTAAGAAGATGATGATTGCAGCCACTTGGCACTGGAAAGTGTGCTTTTTGAGCTTTTTACGCTCTGAAAATGCTTATTTCACCATATGCAGTCACATACAGGGACCAAATCACAGTGGTCACTCATGCTAAAAAAGAGAAAAATCTGCCAAAACAGGGCATAAAAAGACACAAAACCACCTTTTCCATCAAGAAGATGATGATTGCAGTCACTTGGCTGTGAAAGTGTGCTTTTTGAGCTTTTTACGCTCTGAAAACGCTTATTTCACCATATGCAGTCACATACCGGGACCAAATCAGAGTGGTCACTGATGCTAAAAAAGTGAAAAATCTGCCAAAACAGGGCATAAAAAGACACAAAACCACCTTTTCCATTAAGAAGATGATGATTGCAGCCACTTGGCTGTGAAAGTGTGCTTTTTTGAGCTTTTTACGCTCTGAAAACGCTTATTTCACCATATGCAGTCACATACAGGGCCCAAATCACAGAGTGGTCATTGATGCTTAAAAGTGAAAAATCTGGCAAAACAGGGCATAAAAAGACACAAAACCACCTTTTCCATCAAGAAGATGATGATTGCAGCCACTTGGCACTGGAAAGTGTGCTTTTTGAGCTTTTTACGCTCTGAAAATGCTTATTTCACCATATGCAGTCACATACCGGGACCAAATCACAGTGGTCACTGATGCTAAAAAGTGAAAAATCTGCCAATTTAGGGCATAAAAACACACAAAACCACCTTTTCCATCAAGAAGATGATGATTGCAGCCACTTGGCTGTGAAAAGTGTGCTTTTTGAGCTTTTTACGATCTGAAAACGCTTATTTCACCATATGCAGTCACATACCGGGACCAAATCACAGTGGTCACTGATGCTAAAAAAGTGAAAAATATGCCCAAACAGTGCATAAAAAGACACAAAACCACCTCTTCCATCAAGAAGATGATGATTGCAGCCACTTGGCTGTGAAAAGTGTGCTTTTTGAGCTTTTTACGCTCTGAAAAGGCTTATTTCACCATATGCAGTCACATACAGGGCTCAAATCACAGAGTGGTCACTCATGCTTAAAAGTGAAAAATCTGGCAAAACAGGGCATAAAAAGACACAAAACCACGTTTTCCATCAAGAAGATGATGATTGCAGCCACTTGGCACTGGAAAGTGTGCTTTTTGAGCTTTTTACGCTCTGAAAAGGCTTATTTCACCATATGCAGTCACATACAGGGACCAAATCAGAGTGGTCACTGATGCTTAAAGGTGAAAAATCTGGCCAAACAGGGCATAAAAAGACACAAAACCACCTTTTCCATCAAGAAGGTGATGATTGCAGCCACTTGGCACTGGAAAGTGTGCTTTTTGAGCTTTTTACGCTCTGAAAATGCTTATTTCACCATATGCAGTCACATACAGGGACCAAATCACAGTGGTCACTCATGCTAAAAAAGAGAAAAATCTGCCAAAACAGGGCATAAAAAGACACAAAACCACCTTTTCCATCAAGAAGATGATGATTGCAGTCACTTGGCTGTGAAAGTGTGCTTTTTGAGCTTTTTACGCTCTGAAAACGCTTATTTCACCATATGCAGTCACATACCGGGACCAAATCAGAGTGGTCACTGATGCTAAAAAGTGAAAAATCTGCCAAAACAGGGCATAAAAAGACACAAAACCACCTTTTCCATCAAGAAGATGATGATTGCAGCCACTTGGCTGTGAAAGTGTGCTTTTTGAGCTTTTTACGCTCTGAAAACGCTTATTTCACCATATGCAGTCACATACAGGGCCCAAATCACAGAGTGGTCAGTGATGCTTAAAAGTGAAAAATCTGGCAAAACAGGGCATAAAAAGACACAAAACCACCTTTTCCATCAAGAAGATGATGATTGCAGCCACTTGGCTGTGAAAGTGTGCTTTTTGAGCTTTTTACGCTCTGAAAACGTTTATTTCACCATATGCAGTCACATACAGGGACCAAATCACAGTGGTCACTCATGCTAAAAAAGTGAAAAATCTGGCAAAACAGGGCATAAAAAGACACAAAACCACCTTTTCCATCAAGAAGATGATGATTGCAGCCACTTGGCACTGGAAAGTGTGCTTTTTGAGCTTTTTACGCTCTGAAAACGCTTATTTCACCATATGCAGTCACATACAGGGACCAAATCAGAGTGGTCACTCATGCTAAAAAAGTGAAAAATGTGCCAAAACAGGGCATAAAAAGACACAAAACCACCTTTTCCATCAAGAAGATGATGATTGCAGCCATTTGCCACTGGAAAGTGTGCTTTTTGAGCTTTTTACGCTCTGAAAACGCTTATTTCACCATATGCAGTCACATACAGGGACCAAATCACAGAGTGGTCAGTGATGCTTAAAAGTGAAAAATCTGGCAAAACAGGGCATAAAAAGACACAAAACCACCTTTTCCATCAAGAAGATGATGATTGCAGCCACTTGGCTGTGAAAGTGTGCTTTTTGAGCTTTTTACGCTCTGAAAACGCTTATTTCACCATATGCAGTCACATACAGGGCCCAAATCACAGAGTGGTCAGTGATGCTTAAAAGTGAAAAATCTGGCAAAACAGGGCATAAAAAGACACAAAACCACCTTTTCCATCAAGAAGATGATGATTGCAGCCACTTGGCTGTGAAAGTGTGCTTTTTGAGCTTTTTACGCTCTGAAAACGCTTATTTCACCATATGCAGTCACATACCGGGACCAAATCAGAGTGGTCACTCATGCTAAAAAGTGAAAAATCTGCCCAAACAGGGCATAAAAAGACACAAAACCACCTTTTCCATTAAGAAGATGATGATTGCAGCCACTTGGCACTGGAAAGTGTGCTTTTTGAGCTTTTTACGCTCTGAAAATGCTTATTTCACCATATGCAGTCACATACAGGGACCAAATCACAGTGGTCACTCATGCTAAAAAAGAGAAAAATCTGCCAAAACAGGGCATAAAAAGACACAAAACCACCTTTTCCATCAAGAAGATGATGATTGCAGTCACTTGGCTGTGAAAGTGTGCTTTTTGAGCTTTTTACGCTCTGAAAACGCTTATTTCACCATATGCAGTCACATACCGGGACCAAATCAGAGTGGTCACTGATGCTAAAAAGTGAAAAATCTGCCAAAACAGGGCATAAAAAGACACAAAACCACCTTTTCCATCAAGAAGATGATGATTGCAGCCACTTGGCACTGGAAAGTGTGCTTTTTGAGCTTTTTACGCTCTGAAAATGCTTATTTCACCATATGCAGTCACATACAGGGACCAAATCACAGTGGTCACTCATGCTAAAAAAGTGAAAAATGTGCCAAAACAGGGCATAAAAAGACACAAAACCACCTTTTCCATCAAGAAGATGATGATTGCAGTCACTTGGCTGTGAAAGTGTACTTTTTGAGCTTTTTACGCTCTGAAAACGCTTATTTCACCATATGCAGTCACATACAGGGACCAAATCACAGTGGTCACTCATGCTAAAAAAGTGAAAAATCTGCCAAAACAGGGCATAAAAAGACACAAAACCACCTTTTCCATTAAGAAGATGATGATTGCAGCCACTTGGCTGTGAAAGTGTGCTTTTTTGAGCTTTTTACGCTCTGAAAACGCTTATTTCACCATATGCAGTCACATACAGGGCCCAAATCACAGAGTGGTCATTGATGCTTAAAAGTGAAAAATCTGGCAAAACAGGGCATAAAAAGACACAAAACCACCTTTTCCATCAAGAAGATGATGATTGCAGCCACTTGGCACTGGAAAGTGTGCTTTTTGAGCTTTTTACGCTCTGAAAATGCTTATTTCACCATATGCAGTCACATACCGGGACCAAATCACAGTGGTCACTGATGCTAAAAAGTGAAAAATCTGCCAATTTAGGGCATAAAAACACACAAAACCACCTTTTCCATCAAGAAGATGATGATTGCAGCCACTTGGCTGTGAAAAGTGTGCTTTTTGAGCTTTTTACGATCTGAAAACGCTTATTTCACCATATGCAGTCACATACCGGGACCAAATCACAGTGGTCACTGATGCTAAAAAAGTGAAAAATATGCCCAAACAGTGCATAAAAAGACACAAAACCACCTCTTCCATCAAGAAGATGATGATTGCAGCCACTTGGCTGTGAAAAGTGTGCTTTTTGAGCTTTTTACGCTCTGAAAAGGCTTATTTCACCATATGCAGTCACATACAGGGCTCAAATCACAGAGTGGTCACTCATGCTTAAAAGTGAAAAATCTGGCAAAACAGGGCATAAAAAGACACAAAACCACGTTTTCCATCAAGAAGATGATGATTGCAGCCACTTGGCACTGGAAAGTGTGCTTTTTGAGCTTTTTACGCTCTGAAAAGGCTTATTTCACCATATGCAGTCACATACAGGGACCAAATCAGAGTGGTCACTGATGCTTAAAGGTGAAAAATCTGGCCAAACAGGGCATAAAAAGACACAAAACCACCTTTTCCATCAAGAAGGTGATGATTGCAGCCACTTGGCACTGGAAAGTGTGCTTTTTGAGCTTTTTACGCTCTGAAAATGCTTATTTCACCATATGCAGTCACATACAGGGACCAAATCACAGTGGTCACTCATGCTAAAAAAGAGAAAAATCTGCCAAAACAGGGCATAAAAAGACACAAAACCACCTTTTCCATCAAGAAGATGATGATTGCAGTCACTTGGCTGTGAAAGTGTGCTTTTTGAGCTTTTTACGCTCTGAAAACGCTTATTTCACCATATGCAGTCACATACCGGGACCAAATCAGAGTGGTCACTGATGCTAAAAAGTGAAAAATCTGCCAAAACAGGGCATAAAAAGACACAAAACCACCTTTTCCATCAAGAAGATGATGATTGCAGCCACTTGGCTGTGAAAGTGTGCTTTTTGAGCTTTTTACGCTCTGAAAACGCTTATTTCACCATATGCAGTCACATACAGGGCCCAAATCACAGAGTGGTCAGTGATGCTTAAAAGTGAAAAATCTGGCAAAACAGGGCATAAAAAGACACAAAACCACCTTTTCCATCAAGAAGATGATGATTGCAGTCACTTGGCTGTGAAAGTGTGCTTTTTGAGCTTTTTACACTCTGAAAACGCTTATTTCACCATATGCAGTCACATACAGGGACCAAATCACAGTGGTCACTCATGCTAAAAATGTGAAAAATCTGCCAAAACAGGGCATAAAAAGACACAAAACCACCTTTTCCATCAAGAAGATGATGATTGCAGCCACTTGGCACTGGAAAGTGTGCTTTTTGAGCTTTTTACGCTCTGAAAACGCTTATTTCACCATATGCAGTCAAATACAGGGCCCAAATCACAGAGTGGTCATTGATGCTTAAAAGTGAAAAATCTGGCAAAACAGGGCATAAAAAGACACAAAACCACCTTTTCCATCAAGAAGATGATGATTGCAGCCACTTGGCACTGGAAAGTGTGCTTTTTGAGCTTTTTACGCTCTGAAAATGCTTATTTCACCATATGCAGTCACATACCGGGACCAAATCACAGTGGTCACTGATGCTAAAAAGTGAAAAATCTGCCAATTTAGGGCATAAAAACACACAAAACCACCTTTTCCATCAAGAAGATGATGATTGCAGCCACTTGGATGTGAAAAGTGTGCTTTTTGAGCTTTTTACGATCTGAAAACGCTTATTTCACCATATGCAGTCACATACAGGGACCAAATCACAGTGGTCACTCATGCTAAAAAAGAGAAAAAGCTGCCAAAACAGGGCATAAAAAGACACAAAACCACCTTTTCCATCAAGAAGATGATGATTGCAGTCACTTGGCTGTGAAAGTGTGCTTTTTGAGCTTTTTACGCTCTGAAAACGCTTATTTCACCATATGCAGTCACATACCGGGACCAAATCAGAGTGGTCACTGATGCTAAAAAGTGAAAAATCTGCCAAAACAGGGCATAAAAAGACACAAAACCACCTTTTCCATCAAGAAGATGATGATTGCAGCCACTTGGCACTGGAAAGTGTGCTTTTTGAGCTTTTTACGCTCTGAAAACGCTTATTTCACCATATGCAGTCACATACCGGGACCAAATCAGAGTGGTCACTGATGCTAAAAAGTGAAAAATCTGCCAAAACAGGGCATAAAAAGACACAAAACCACCTTTTCCATCAAGAAGATGATGATTGCAGTCACTTGGCTGTGAAAGTGTGCTTTTTGAGCTTTTTACGCTCTGAAAACGCTTATTTCACCATATGCAGTCACATACAGGGACCAAATCACAGTGGTCACTCATGCTAAAAAAGTGAAAAATCTGCCCAAACAGGGCATAAAAAGACACAAAACCACCTTTTCCATCAAGAAGATGATGATTGCAGTCACTTGGCTGTGAAAGTGTGCTTTTTGAGCTTTTTACACTCTGAAAACGCTTATTTCACCATATGCAGTCACATACAGGGACCAAATCACAGTGGTCACTCATGCTAAAAAAGTGAAAAATCTGCCAAAACAGGGCATAAAAAGACACAAAACCACCTTTTCCATCAAGAAGATGATGATTGCAGCCACTTGGCTGTGAAAGTGTGCTTTTTGAGCTTTTTACGCTCTGAAAACGCTTATTTCACCATATGCAGTCACATACCGGGACCAAATCAGAGTGGTCACTCATGCTAAAAAGTGAAAAATCTGCCCAAACAGGGCATAAAAAGACACAAAACCACCTTTTCCATTAAGAAGATGATGATTGCAGCCACTTGGCACTGGAAAGTGTGCTTTTTGAGCTTTTTACGCTCTGAAAATGCTTATTTCACCATATGCAGTCACATACAGGGACCAAATCACAGTGGTCACTCATGCTAAAAAAGAGAAAAATCTGCCAAAACAGGGCATAAAAAGACACAAAACCACCTTTTCCATCAAGAAGATGATGATTGCAGTCACTTGGCTGTGAAAGTGTGCTTTTTGAGCTTTTTACGCTCTGAAAACGCTTATTTCACCATATGCAGTCACATACCGGGACCAAATCACAGTGGTCACTGATGCTAAAAAGTGAAAAATCTGCCAATTTAGGGCATAAAAACACACAAAACCACCTTTTCCATCAAGAAGATGATGATTGCAGCCACTTGGCTGTGAAAATGTGCTTTTTGAGCTTTTTACGCTCTGAAAAGGCTTATTTCACCATATGCAGTCACATACAGGGACCAAATCACAGTGGTCACTCATGCTAAAAAAGTGAAAAATCTGCCAAAACAGGGCATAAAAAGACACAAAACCACCTTTTCCATCAAGAAGATGATGATTGCAGCCACTTGACACTGGAAAGTGTGCTTTTTGAGCTTTTTACGCTATGAAAACGCTTATTTCACCATATGCAGTCACATACAGGGACCAAATCACAGTGGTCACTCATGCTAAAAAAGTGAAAAATCTGCCAAAACAGGGCATAAAAAGACACAAAACCACCTTTTCCATCAAGAAGATGATGATTGCAGCCACTTGACACTGGAAAGTGTGCTTTTTGAGCTTTTTACGCTATGAAAACGCTTATTTCACCATATGCAGTCACATACAGGGACCAAATCACAGTGGTCACTCATGCTAAAAAAGTGAAAAATCTGCCCAAACAGGGCATAAAAAGACACAAAACCACCTTTTCCATCAAGAAGATGATGATTGCAGCCACTTGGCACTGGAAAGTGTGCTTTTTGAGCTTTTTACGCTCTGAAAATGCTTATTTCACCATATGCAGTCACATACCGGGACCAAATCACAGTGGTCACTGATGCTAAAAAGTGAAAAATCTGCCAATTTAGGGCATAAAAACACACAAAACCACCTTTTCCATCAAGAAGATGATGATTGCAGCCACTTGGATGTGAAAAGTGTGCTTTTTGAGCTTTTTACGATCTGAAAACGCTTATTTCACCATATGCAGTCACATACCGGGACCAAATCAGAGTGGTCACTGATGCTTAAAGGTGAAAAATCTGGCCAAACAGGGCATAAAAAGACACAAAACCACCTTTTCCATCAAGAAGGTGATGATTGCAGCCACTTGGCACTGGAAAGTGTGCTTTTTGAGCTTTTTACGCTCTGAAAATGCTTATTTCACCATATGCAGTCACATACAGGGACCAAATCACAGTGGTCACTCATGCTAAAAAAGAGAAAAAGCTGCCAAAACAGGGCATAAAAAGACACAAAACCACCTTTTCCATCAAGAAGATGATGATTGCAGTCACTTGGCTGTGAAAGTGTGCTTTTTGAGCTTTTTACGCTCTGAAAACGCTTATTTCACCATATGCAGTCACATACCGGGACCAAATCACAGTGGTCACTGATGCTAAAAAGTGAAAAATCTGCCAAAACAGGGCATAAAAAGACACAAAACCACCTTTTCCATCAAGAAGATGATGATTGCAGCCACTTGGCTGTGAAAAGTTTGCTTTTTGAGCTTTTTACGCTCTGAAAACGCTTATTTCACCATATGCAGTCACATACCGGGACCAAATCACAGTGGTCACTCATGCTAAAAAGTGAAAAATCTGCCAAAACAGGGCATAAAAAGACACAAAACCACCTTTTCCATCAAGAAGATGATGATTGCAGCCACTTGGCTGTGAAAAGTGTGCTTTTTGAGCTTTTTACGCTCTGAAAACGCTTATTTCACCATATGCAGTCACATACCGGGACCAAATCAGAGTGGTCACTCATGCTAAAAAGTGAAAAATCTGCCAAAACAGGGCATAAAAAGACACAAAACCACCTTTTCCATCAAGAAGATGATGATTGCAGCCACTTGGCTGTGAAAAGTGTGCTTTTTGAGCTTTTTACGCTCTGAAAACGCTTATTTCACCATATGCAAGTCACATACCGGGACCAAATCAGAGTGGTCACTCATGCTAAAAAGTGAAAAATCTGCCAAAACAGGGCATAAAAAGACACAAAACCACCTTTTCCATCAAGAAGATGATGATTGCAGCCACTTGGCTGTGAAAAGTGTGCTTTTTGAGCTTTTTACGCTCTGAAAACGCTTATTTCACCATATGCAGTCACATACCGGGACCAAATCAGAGTGGTCACTCATGCTAAAAAGTGAAAAATCTGGCAAAACAGGGCATAAAAAGACACAAAACCACCTTTTCCATCAAGAAGATGATGATTGCAGCCACTTGGCTGTGAAAAGTGTGCTTTTTGAGCTTTTTACGCTCTGAAAACGCTTATTTCACCATATGCAGTCACATACCGGGACCAAATCACAGTGGTCACTCATGCTAAAAAGTGAAAAATCTGGCAAAACAGGGCATAAAAAGACACAAAACCACCTTTTCCATCAAGAAGATGATGATTGCAGCCACTTGGCTGTGAAAAGTGTGCTTTTTGAGCTTTTTACGCTCTGAAAACGCTTATTTCACCATATGCAGTCACATACCGGGACCAAATCACAGTGGTCACTCATGCTAAAAAGTGAAAAATCTGCCAAAACAGGGCATAAAAAGACACAAAACCACCTTTTCCATCAAGAAGATGATGATTGCAGCCACTTGGCTGTGAAAAGTGTGCTTTTTGAGCTTTTTACGCTCTGAAAACGCTTATTTCACCATATGCAGTCACATACCGGGACCAAATCACAGTGGTCACTCATGCTAAAAAGTGAAAAATCTGGCAAAACAGGGCATAAAAAGACACAAAACCACCTTTTCCATCAAGAAGATGATGATTGCAGCCACTTGGCTGTGAAAAGTGTGCTTTTTGAGCTTTTTACGCTCTGAAAACGCTTATTTCACCATATGCAGTCACATACCGGGACCAAATCACAGTGGTCACTCATGCTAAAAAGTGAAAAATCTGCCAAAACAGGGCATAAAAAGACACAAAACCACCTTTTCCATCAAGAAGATGATGATTGCAGTCACTTGGCTGTGAAAGTGTGCTTTTTGAGCTTTTTACGCTCTGAAAACGCTTATTTCACCATATGCAGTCACATACAGGGACCAAATCACAGTGGTCACTCATGCTAAAAAAGTGAAAAATCTGCCCAAACAGGGCATAAAAAGACACAAAACCACCTTTTCCATCAAGAAGATGATGATTGCAGTCACTTGGCTGTGAAAGTGTGCTTTTTGAGCTTTTTACACTCTGAAAACGCTTATTTCACCATATGCAGTCACATACAGGGACCAAATCACAGTGGTCACTCATGCTAAAAAAGTGAAAAATCTGCCAAAACAGGGCATAAAAAGACACAAAACCACCTTTTCCATCAAGAAGATGATGATTGCAGCCACTTGGCTGTGAAAATGTGCTTTTTGAGCTTTTTACGCTCTGAAAAGGCTTATTTCACCATATGCAGTCACATACAGGGACCAAATCACCGTGGTCACTCATGCTAAAAAAGTGAAAAATCTGCCAAAACAGGGCATAAAAAGACACAAAACCACCTTTTCCATCAAGAAGATGATGATTGCAGTCACTTGGCTGTGAAAGTGTGCTTTTTGAGCTTTTTACGCTCTGAAAACGCTTATTTCACCATATGCAGTCACATACCGGGACCAAATCACAGTGGTCACTGATGCTAAAAAGTGAAAAATCTGCCAATTTAGGGCATAAAAACACACAAAACCACCTTTTCCATCAAGAAGATGATGATTGCAGCCACTTGGCTGTGAAAATGTGCTTTTTGAGCTTTTTACGCTCTGAAAAGGCTTATTTCACCATATGCAGTCACATACAGGGACCAAATCACAGTGGTCACTCATGCTAAAAAAGTGAAAAATCTGCCAAAACAGGGCATAAAAAGACACAAAACCACCTTTTCCATCAAGAAGATGATGATTGCAGCCACTTGACACTGGAAAGTGTGCTTTTTGAGCTTTTTACGCTATGAAAACGCTTATTTCACCATATGCAGTCACATACAGGGACCAAATCACAGTGGTCACTCATGCTAAAAAAGTGAAAAATCTGCCAAAACAGGGCATAAAAAGACACAAAACCACCTTTTCCATCAAGAAGATGATGATTGCAGCCACTTGACACTGGAAAGTGTGCTTTTTGAGCTTTTTACGCTATGAAAACGCTTATTTCACCATATGCAGTCACATACAGGGACCAAATCACAGTGGTCACTCATGCTAAAAAAGTGAAAAATCTGCCCAAACAGGGCATAAAAAGACACAAAACCACCTTTTCCATCAAGAAGATGATGATTGCAGCCACTTGGCTGTGAAAGTGTGCTTTTTGAGCTTTTTACGCTATGAAAACGCTTATTTCACCATATGCAGTCACATACCGGGACCAAATCAGAGTGGTCACTGATGCTAAAAAGTGAAAAATCTGCCAAAACAGGGCATAAAAAGACACAAAACCACCTTTTCCATCAAGAAGATGATGATTGCAGTCACTTGGCTGTGAAAGTGTGCTTTTTGAGCTTTTTACGCTCTGAAAACGCTTATTTCACCATATGCAGTCACATACAGGGACCAAATCACAGTGGTCACTCATGCTAAAAAAGTGAAAAATCTGCCCAAACAGGGCATAAAAAGACACAAAACCACCTTTTCCATCAAGAAGATGATGATTGCAGTCACTTGGCTGTGAAAGTGTGCTTTTTGAGCTTTTTACACTCTGAAAACGCTTATTTCACCATATGCAGTCACATACAGGGACCAAATCACAGTGGTCACTCATGCTAAAAAAGTGAAAAATCTGCCAAAACAGGGCATAAAAAGACACAAAACCACCTTTTCCATCAAGAAGATGATGATTGCAGCCACTTGGCTGTGAAAATGTGCTTTTTGAGCTTTTTACGCTCTGAAAAGGCTTATTTCACCATATGCAGTCACATACAGGGACCAAATCACCGTGGTCACTCATGCTAAAAAAGTGAAAAATCTGCCAAAACAGGGCATAAAAAGACACAAAACCACCTTTTCCATCAAGAAGATGATGATTGCAGCCACTTGGCTGTGAAAATGTGCTTTTTGAGCTTTTTACGCTCTGAAAAGGCTTATTTCACCATATGCAGTCACATACAGGGACCAAATCACAGTGGTCACTCATGCTAAAAAAGTGAAAAATCTGCCAAAACAGGGCATAAAAAGACACAAAACCACCTTTTCCATCAAGAAGATGATGATTGCAGCCACTTGACACTGGAAAGTGTGCTTTTTGAGCTTTTTACGCTATGAAAACGCTTATTTCACCATATGCAGTCACATACCGGGCCCAAATCAGAGTGGTCACTGATGCTAAAAACGTGAAAAATCTGCCCAAACAGTGCATAAAAAGACACAAAACCACCTTTTCCATCAAGAAGATGATGATTGCAGTCACTTGGCTGTGAAAGTGTGCTTTTTGAGCTTTTTACACTCTGAAAACGCTTATTTCACCATATGCAGTCACATACAGGGACCAAATGACAGTGGTCACTCATGCTAAAAAAGTGAAAAATCTGCCAAAACAGGGCATAAAAAGACACAAAACCACCTTTTCCATCAAGAAGATGATGATTGCAGCCACTTGGCACTGGAAAGTGTGCTTTTTGAGCTTTTTACGCTCTGAAAACGCTTATTTCACCATATGCAGTCACATACAGGGCCCAAATCACTGAGTGGTCATTGATGCTTAAAAGTGAAAAATCTGGCAAAACAGGGCATAAAAAGACACAAAACCACCTTTTCCATCAAGAAGATGATGATTGCAGCCACTTGGCTGTGAAAAGTGTGCTTTTTGAGCTTTTTACGCTCTGAAAACGCTTATTTCACCATATGCAGTCACATACCGGGTCCAAATCACAGTGGTCACTGATGCTAAAAAGTGAAAAATCTGCCAATTTAGGGCATAAAAACAGACAAAACCACCTTTTCCATCAAGAAGATGATGATTGCAGCCACTTGGCTGTGAAAAGTGTGCTTTTTGAGCTTTTTACGATCTGAAAACGCTTATTTCACCTTATGCAGTCACATACCGGGACCAAATCACAGTGGTCACTGATGCTAAAAAAGTGAAAAATATGCCCAAACAGTGCATAAAAAGACACAAAACCACCTTTTCCATCAAGAAGATGATGATTGCAGCCACTTGGCTGTGAAAAGTGTGCTTTTTGAGCTTTTTACGCTCTGAAAAGGCTTATTTCACCATATGCAGTCACATACAGGGCTCAAATCACAGAGTGGTCACTCATGCTTAAAAGTGAAAAATTTGGCAAAACAGGGCATAAAAAGACACAAAACCACGTTTTCCATCAAGAAGATGATGATTGCAGCCACTTGGCACTGGAAAGTGTGCTTTTTGAGCTTTTTACGCTCTGAAAACGCTTATTTCACCATATGCAGTCACATACCGGGACCAAATCAGAGTGGTCACTGATGCTAAAAAGTGAAAAATCTGCCAAAACAGGGCATAAAAAGACACAAAACCACCTTTTCCATCAAGAAGATGATGATTGCAGCCACTTGGCTGTGAAAGTGTGCTTTTTGAGCTTTTTACGCCCTGAAAACGCTTATTTCACCAAATGCAGTCACATACAGGGCCCAAATCACAGAGTGGTCAGTGATGCTTAAAAGTGAAAAATCTGGCAAAACAGGGCATAAAAAGACACAAAACCACCTTTTCCATCAAGAAGATGATGATTGCAGTCACTTGGCTGTGAAAGTGTGCTTTTTGAGCTTTTTACACT
The DNA here is from genome assembly GCF_056507025.1 of Lutjanus erythropterus. Classification (NCBI taxonomy): domain Eukaryota; kingdom Metazoa; phylum Chordata; class Actinopteri; order Lutjaniformes; family Lutjanidae; genus Lutjanus; species Lutjanus erythropterus. The sequence goes on from NC_139343.1 coordinate 159,827, forward strand.
CTGAAAACGCTTATTTCACCATATGCAGTCACATACAGGGACCAAATCACAGTGGTCACTCATGCTAAAAATGTGAAAAATCTGCCAAAACAGGGCATAAAAAGACACAAAACCACCTTTTCCATCAAGAAGATGATGATTGCAGCCACTTGGCACTGGAAAGTGTGCTTTTTGAGCTTTTTACGCTCTGAAAACGCTTATTTCACCATATGCAGTCACATACAGGGCCCAAATCACAGAGTGGTCATTGATGCTTAAAAGTGAAAAATCTGGCAAAACAGGGCATAAAAAGACACAAAACCACCTTTTCCATCAAGAAGATGATGATTGCAGCCACTTGGCACTGGAAAGTGTGCTTTTTGAGCTTTTTACGCTCTGAAAATGCTTATTTCACCATATGCAGTCACATACCGGGACCAAATCAGAGTGGTCACTGATGCTTAAAGGTGAAAAATCTGGCCAAACAGGGCATAAAAAGACACAAAACCACCTTTTCCATCAAGAAGGTGATGATTGCAGCCACTTGGCACTGGAAAGTGTGCTTTTTGAGCTTTTTACGCTCTGAAAATGCTTATTTCACCATATGCAGTCACATACAGGGACCAAATCACAGTGGTCACTCATGCTAAAAAAGTGAAAAATCTGCCCAAACAGGGCATAAAAAGACACAAAACCACCTTTTCCATCAAGAAGATGATGATTGCAGTCACTTGGCTGTGAAAGTGTGCTTTTTGAGCTTTTTACACTCTGAAAACGCTTATTTCACCATATGCAGTCACATACAGGGACCAAATCACAGTGGTCACTCATGCTAAAAAAGTGAAAAATCTGCCAAAACAGGGCATAAAAAGACACAAAACCACCTTTTCCATCAAGAAGATGATGATTGCAGCCACTTGGCTGTGAAAGTGTGCTTTTTGAGCTTTTTACGCTCTGAAAACGCTTATTTCACCATATGCAGTCACATACCGGGACCAAATCAGAGTGGTCACTCATGCTAAAAAGTGAAAAATCTGCCCAAACAGGGCATAAAAAGACACAAAACCACCTTTTCCATTAAGAAGATGATGATTGCAGCCACTTGGCACTGGAAAGTGTGCTTTTTGAGCTTTTTACGCTCTGAAAATGCTTATTTCACCATATGCAGTCACATACAGGGACCAAATCACAGTGGTCACTCATGCTAAAAAAGAGAAAAATCTGCCAAAACAGGGCATAAAAAGACACAAAACCACCTTTTCCATCAAGAAGATGATGATTGCAGTCACTTGGCTGTGAAAGTGTGCTTTTTGAGCTTTTTACGCTCTGAAAACGCTTATTTCACCATATGCAGTCACATACCGGGACCAAATCACAGTGGTCACTGATGCTAAAAAGTGAAAAATCTGCCAATTTAGGGCATAAAAACACACAAAACCACCTTTTCCATCAAGAAGATGATGATTGCAGCCACTTGGCTGTGAAAATGTGCTTTTTGAGCTTTTTACGCTCTGAAAAGGCTTATTTCACCATATGCAGTCACATACAGGGACCAAATCACAGTGGTCACTCATGCTAAAAAAGTGAAAAATCTGCCAAAACAGGGCATAAAAAGACACAAAACCACCTTTTCCATCAAGAAGATGATGATTGCAGCCACTTGACACTGGAAAGTGTGCTTTTTGAGCTTTTTACTCTATGAAAACGCTTATTTCACCATATGCAGTCACATACAGGGCCCAAATCACTGAGTGGTCATTGATGCTTAAAAGTGAAAAATCTGGCAAAACAGGGCATAAAAAGACACAAAACCACCTTTTCCATCAAGAAGATGATGATTGCAGCCACTTGGCTGTGAAAAGTGTGCTTTTTGAGCTTTTTACGCTCTGAAAACGCTTATTTCACCATATGCAGTCACATACCGGGACCAAATCACAGTGGTCACTGATGCTAAAAAGTGAAAAATCTGCCAATTTAGGGCATAAAAACACACAAAACCACCTTTTCCATCAAGAAGATGATGATTGCAGCCACTTGGCTGTGAAAAGTGTGCTTTTTGAGCTTTTTACGATCTGAAAACGCTTATTTCACCTTATGCAGTCACATACCGGGACCAAATCACAGTGGTCACTGATGCTAAAAAAGTGAAAAATATGCCCAAACAGTGCATAAAAAGACACAAAACCACCTTTTCCATCAAGAAGATGATGATTGCAGCCACTTGGCTGTGAAAAGTGTGCTTTTTGAGCTTTTTACGCTCTGAAAAGGCTTATTTCACCATATGCAGTCACATACAGGGCTCAAATCACAGAGTGGTCACTCATGCTTAAAAGTGAAAAATTTGGCAAAACAGGGCATAAAAAGACACAAAACCACCTTTTCCATCAAGAAGATGATGATTGCAGTCACTTGGCACTGGAAAGTGTGCTTTTTGAGCTTTTTACGCTCTGAAAATGCTTATTTCACCATATGCAGTCACATACAGGGACCAAATCACAGTGGTCACTCATGCTAAAAAAGAGAAAAAGCTGCCAAAACAGGGCATAAAAAGACACAAAACCACCTTTTCCATCAAGAAGATGATGATTGCAGCCACTTGGCTGTGAAAAGTGTGCTTTTTGAGCTTTTTACGATCTGAAAACGCTTATTTCACCTCATGCAGTCACATACCGGGACCAAATCACAGTGGTCACTGATGCTAAAAAAGTGAAAAATATGCCCAAACAGTGCATAAAAAGACACAAAACCACCTTTTCCATCAAGAAGATGATGATTGCAGCCACTTGGCTGTGAAAAGTGTGCTTTTTGAGCTTTTTACGCTCTGAAAAGGCTTATTTCACCATATGCAGTCACATACAGGGCTCAAATCACAGAGTGGTCACTCATGCTTAAAAGTGAAAAATTTGGCAAAACAGGGCATAAAAAGACACAAAACCACCTTTTCCATCAAGAAGATGATGATTGCAGTCACTTGGCTGTGAAAGTGTGCTTTTTGAGCTTTTTACGCTCTGAAAACGCTTATTTCACCATATGCAGTCACATACCGGGACCAAATCACAGTGGTCACTGATGCTAAAAAGTGAAAAATCTGGCAATTTAGGGCATAAAAAGACACAAAACCACGTTTTCCATCAAGAAGATGATGATTGCAGCCACTTGGCACTGGAAAGTGTGCTTTTTGAGCTTTTTACGCTCTGAAAACGCTTATTTCACCATATGCAGTCACATACAGGGCCCAAATCACAGAGTGGTCAGTGATGCTTAAAAGTGAAAAATCTGGCAAAACAGGGCATAAAAAGACACAAAACCACCTTTTCCATCAAGAAGATGATGATTGCAGCCACTTGGCTGTGAAAAGTGTGCTTTTTGAGCTTTTTACGCTCTGAAAACGCTTATTTCACCATATGCAGTCACATACAGGGACCAAATCACAGTGGTCACTCATGCTAAAAAAATGAAAAATCTGCCAAAACAGGGCATAAAAAGACACAAAACCACCTTTTCCATCAAGAAGATGATGATTGCAGCCACTTGGCACTGGAAAGTGTGCTTTTTGAGCTTTTTACACTCTGAAAACGCTTATTTCACCATATGCAGTCACATACAGGGACCAAATCAGAGTGGTCACTCATGCTAAAAAAGTGAAAAATGTGCCAAAACAGGGCATAAAAAGACACAAAACCACGTTTTCCATCAAGAAGATGATGATTGCAGCCACTTGGCTGTGAAAAGTGTGCTTTTTGAGCTTTTTACGCTCTGAAAAGGCTTATTTCACCATATGCAGTCACATACAGGGCTCAAATCACAGAGTGGTCACTCATGCTTAAAAGTGAAAAATCTGGCAAAACAGGGCATAAAAAGACACAAAACCACGTTTTCCATCAAGAAGATGATGATTGCAGCCACTTGGCACTGGAAAGTGTGCTTTTTGAGCTTTTTACGCTCTGAAAACGCTTATTTCACCATATGCAGTCACATACAGGGACCAAATCAGAGTGGTCACTGATGCTTAAAGGTGAAAAATCTGGCCAAACAGGGCATAAAAAGACACAAAACCACCTTTTCCATCAAGAAGGTGATGATTGCAGCCACTTGGCACTGGAAAGTGTGCTTTTTGAGCTTTTTACGCTCTGAAAATGCTTATTTCACCATATGCAGTCACATACAGGGACCAAATCACAGTGGTCACTCATGCTAAAAAAGAGAAAAATCTGCCAAAACAGGGCATAAAAAGACACAAAACCACCTTTTCCATCAAGAAGATGATGATTGCAGTCACTTGGCTGTGAAAGTGTGCTTTTTGAGCTTTTTACGCTCTGAAAACGCTTATTTCACCATATGCAGTCACATACCGGGACCAAATCAGAGTGGTCACTGATGCTAAAAAGTGAAAAATCTGCCAAAACAGGGCATAAAAAGACACAAAACCACCTTTTCCATCAAGAAGATGATGATTGCAGCCACTTGGCTGTGAAAGTGTGCTTTTTGAGCTTTTTACGCTCTGAAAACGCTTATTTCACCATATGCAGTCACATACAGGGCCCAAATCACAGAGTGGTCAGTGATGCTTAAAAGTGAAAAATCTGGCAAAACAGGGCATAAAAAGACACAAAACCACCTTTTCCATCAAGAAGATGATGATTGCAGCCACTTGGCTGTGAAAGTGTGCTTTTTGAGCTTTTTACGCTCTGAAAACGCTTATTTCACCATATGCAGTCACATACCGGGACCAAATCAGAGTGGTCACTCATGCTAAAAAGTGAAAAATCTGCCCAAACAGGGCATAAAAAGACACAAAACCACCTTTTCCATTAAGAAGATGATGATTGCAGCCACTTGGCACTGGAAAGTGTGCTTTTTGAGCTTTTTACGCTCTGAAAATGCTTATTTCACCATATGCAGTCACATACAGGGACCAAATCACAGTGGTCACTCACGCTAAAAAAGAGAAAAATCTGCCAAAACAGGGCATAAAAAGACACAAAACCACCTTTTCTATCAAGAAGATGATGATTGCAGTCACTTGGCTGTGAAAGTGTGCTTTTTGAGCTTTTTACACTCTGAAAACGCTTATTTCACCATATGCAGTCACATACAGGGACCAAATCACAGTGGTCACTCATGCTAAAAAAGTGAAAAATCTGCCAAAACAGGGCATAAAAAGACACAAAACCACCTTTTCCATCAAGAAGATGATGATTGCAGCCACTTGGCACTGGAAAGTGTGCTTTTTGAGCTTTTTACGCTCTGAAAACGCTTATTTCACCATATGCAGTCACATACAGGGCCCAAATCACAGAGTGGTCATTGATGCTTAAAAGTGAAAAATCTGGCAAAACAGGGCATAAAAAGACACAAAACCACCTTTTCCATCAAGAAGATGATGATTGCAGCCACTTGGCACTGGAAAGTGTGCTTTTTGAGCTTTTTACGCTCTGAAAATGCTTATTTCACCATATGCAGTCACATACCGGGACCAAATCACAGTGGTCACTGATGCTAAAAAGTGAAAAATCTGCCAATTTAGGGCATAAAAACACACAAAACCACCTTTTCCATCAAGAAGATGATGATTGCAGCCACTTGGCTGTGAAAAGTGTGCTTTTTGAGCTTTTTACGATCTGAAAACGCTTATTTCACCATATGCAGTCACATACCGGGACCAAATCACAGTGGTCACTGATGCTAAAAAAGTGAAAAATATGCCCAAACAGTGCATAAAAAGACACAAAACCACCTTTTCCATCAAGAAGATGATGATTGCAGCCACTTGGCTGTGAAAAGTGTGCTTTTTGAGCTTTTTACGCTCTGAAAAGGCTTATTTCACCATATGCAGTCACATACAGGGCTCAAATCACAGAGTGGTCACTCATGCTTAAAAGTGAAAAATCTGGCAAAACAGGGCATAAAAAGACACAAAACCACGTTTTCCATCAAGAAGATGATGATTGCAGCCACTTGGCACTGGAAAGTGTGCTTTTTGAGCTTTTTACGCTCTGAAAACGCTTATTTCACCATATGCAGTCACATACAGGGACCAAATCAGAGTGGTCACTGATGCTTAAAGGTGAAAAATCTGGCCAAACAGGGCATAAAAAGACACAAAACCACCTTTTCCATCAAGAAGGTGATGATTGCAGCCACTTGGCACTGGAAAGTGTGCTTTTTGAGCTTTTTACGCTCTGAAAATGCTTATTTCACCATATGCAGTCACATACAGGGAACAAATCACAGTGGTCACTCATGCTAAAAAAGAGAAAAATCTGCCAAAACAGGGCATAAAAAGACACAAAACCACCTTTTCCATCAAGAAGATGATGATTGCAGTCACTTGGCTGTGAAAGTGTGCTTTTTGAGCTTTTTACGCTCTGAAAACGCTTATTTCACCATATGCAGTCACATACAGGGACCAAATCACAGAGTGGTCACTGATGCTTAAAAGTGAAAAATCTGGCAAAACAGGGCATAAAAAGACACAAAACCACCTTTTCCATCAAGAAGATGATGATTGAAGCCACTTGGCTGTGAAAGTGTGCTTTTTGAGCTTTTTACGCTCTGAAAACGCTTATTTCACCATATGCAGTCACATACAGGGACCAAATCACAGAGTGGTCACTGATGCTTAAAAGTGAAAAATCTGCCAAAACAGGGCATAGAAAGACACAAAACCACCTTTTCCATCAAGAAGATGATGATTGCAGCCACTTGGCTGTGAAAAGTGTGCTTTTTGAGCTTTTTACGCTCTGAAAACGCTTATTTCACCATATGCAGTCACATACCGGGACCAAATCAGAGTGGTCACTGATGCTAAAAAGTGAAAAATCTGCCAAAACAGGGCATAAAAAGACACAAAACCACCTTTTCCATCAAGAAGATGATGATTGCAGCCACTTGGCTGTGAAAGTGTGCTTTTTGAGCTTTTTACGCTCTGAAAACGCTTATTTCACCATATGCAGTCACATACAGGGCCCAAATCACAGAGTGGTCAGTGATGCTTAAAAGTGAAAAATCTGGCAAAACAGGGCATAAAAAGACACAAAACCACCTTTTCCATCAAGAAGATGATGATTGCAGCCACTTGGCTGTGAAAGTGTGCTTTTTGAGCTTTTTACGCTCTGAAAACGCTTATTTCACCATATGCAGTCACATACCGGGACCAAATCAGAGTGGTCACTCATGCTAAAAAGTGAAAAATCTGCCCAAACAGGGCATAAAAAGACACAAAACCACCTTTTCCATTAAGAAGATGATGATTGCAGCCACTTGGCACTGGAAAGTGTGCTTTTTGAGCTCTTTACGCTCTGAAAATGCTTATTTCACCATATGCAGTCACATACAGGGACCAAATCACAGTGGTCACTCATGCTAAAAAAGAGAAAAATCTGCCAAAACAGGGCATAAAAAGACACAAAACCACCTTTTCCATCAAGAAGATGATGATTGCAGTCACTTGGCTGTGAAAGTGTGCTTTTTGAGCTTTTTACGCTCTGAAAACGCTTATTTCACCATATGCAGTCACATACCGGGACCAAATCAGAGTGGTCACTGATGCTAAAAAGTGAAAAATCTGCCAAAACAGGGCATAAAAAGACACAAAACCACCTTTTCCATCAAGAAGATGATGATTGCAGCCACTTGGCACTGGAAAGTGTGCTTTTTGAGCTTTTTACGCTCTGAAAATGCTTATTTCACCATATGCAGTCACATACAGGGACCAAATCACAGTGGTCACTCATGCTAAAAAAGTGAAAAATGTGCCAAAACAGGGCATAAAAAGACACAAAACCACCTTTTCCATCAAGAAGATGATGATTGCAGTCACTTGGCTGTGAAAGTGTACTTTTTGAGCTTTTTACGCTCTGAAAACGCTTATTTCACCATATGCAGTCACATACAGGGACCAAATCACAGTGGTCACTCATGCTAAAAAAGTGAAAAATCTGCCAAAACAGGGCATAAAAAGACACAAAACCACCTTTTCCATTAAGAAGATGATGATTGCAGCCACTTGGCTGTGAAAGTGTGCTTTTTTGAGCTTTTTACGCTCTGAAAACGCTTATTTCACCATATGCAGTCACATACAGGGACCAAATCACAGTGGTCACTCATGCTAAAAAAGTGAAAAATCTGCCAAAACAGGGCATAAAAAGACACAAAACCACCTTTTCCATCAAGAAGATGATGATTGCACCAACTTGACACTGGAAAGTGTGCTTTTTGAGCTTTTTACGCTATGAAAACGCTTATTTCACCATATGCAGTCACATACAGGGCCCAAATCACAGAGTGGTCATTGATGCTTAAAAGTGAAAAATCTGCCCAAACAGTGCATAAAAAGACACAAAACCACCTTTTCCATCAAGAAGATGATGATTGCAGTCACTTGGCTGTGAAAGTGTGCTTTTTGAGCTTTTTACACTCTGAAAACGCTTATTTCACCATATGCAGTCACATACAGGGACCAAATCACAGTGGTCACTCATGCTAAAAAAGTGAAAAATCTGCCAAAACAGGGCATAAAAAGACACAAAACCACCTTTTCCATCAAGAAGATGATGATTGCAGCCACTTGGCACTGGAAAGGGTGCTTTTTGAGCTTTTTACGCTCTGAAAACGCTTATTTCACCATATGCAGTCACATACAGGGCCCAAATCACAGAGTGGTCATTGATGCTTAAAAGTGAAAAATCTGGCAAAACAGGGCATAAAAAGACACAAAACCACCTTTTCCATCAAGAAGATGATGATTGCAGCCACTTGGCACTGGAAAGTGTGCTTTTTGAGCTTTTTACGCTCTGAAAATGCTTATTTCACTATAAGCAGTCACATACCGGGACCAAATCACAGTGGTCACTGATGCTAAAAAGTGAAAAATCTGCCAATTTAGGGCATAAAAACACACAAAACCACCTTTTCCATCAAGAAGATGATGATTGCAGCCACTTGGATGTGAAAAGTGTGCTTTTTGAGCTTTTTACGATCTGAAAACGCTTATTTCACCATATGCAGTCACATACCGGGACCAAATCAGAGTGGTCACTGATGCTTAAAGGTGAAAAATCTGGCCAAACAGGGCATAAAAAGACACAAAACCACCTTTTCCATCAAGAAGGTGATGATTGCAGCCACTTGGCACTGGAAAGTGTGCTTTTTGAGCTTTTTACACTCTGAAAACGCTTATTTCACCATATGCAGTCACATACAGGGACCAAATCACAGTGGTCACTCATGCTAAAAAAGTGAAAAATCTGCCAAAACAGGGCATAAAAAGACACAAAACCACCTTTTCCATCAAGAAGATGATGATTGCAGCCACTTGGCTGTGAAAGTGTGCTTTTTGAGCTTTTTACGCTCTGAAAACGCTTATTTCACCATATGCAGTCACATACCGGGACCAAATCAGAGTGGTCACTCATGCTAAAAAGTGAAAAATCTGCCCAAACAGGGCATAAAAAGACACAAAACCACCTTTTCCATCAAGAAGATGATGATTGCAGTCACTTGGCTGTGAAAGTGTGCTTTTTGAGCTTTTTACGCTCTGAAAACGCTTATTTCACCATATGCAGTCACATACCGGGACCAAATCACAGTGGTCACTGATGCTAAAAAGTGAAAAATCTGCCAATTTAGGGCATAAAAACACACAAAACCACCTTTTCCATCAAGAAGATGATGATTGCAGCCACTTGGCTGTGAAAATGTGCTTTTTGAGCTTTTTACGCTCTGAAAAGGCTTATTTCACCATATGCAGTCACATACAGGGACCAAATCACAGTGGTCACTCATGCTAAAAAAGTGAAAAATCTGCCAAAACAGGGCATAAAAAGACACAAAACCACCTTTTCCATCAAGAAGATGATGATTGCAGCCACTTGACACTGGAAAGTGTGCTTTTTGAGCTTTTTACGCTATGAAAACGCTTATTTCACCATATGCAGTCACATACAGGGACCAAATCACAGTGGTCACTCATGCTAAAAAAGTGAAAAATCTGCCAAAACAGGGCATAAAAAGACACAAAACCACCTTTTCCATCAAGAAGATGATGATTGCAGCCACTTGACCATGGAAAGTGTGCTTTTTGAGCTTTTTACGCTATGAAAACGCTTATTTCACCATATGCAGTCACATACAGGGACCAAATCACAGTGGTCACTCATGCTAAAAAAGTGAAAAATCTGCCCAAACAGGGCATAAAAAGACACAAAACCACCTTTTCCATCAAGAAGATGATGATTGCAGTCACTTGGCTGTGAAAGTGTGCTTTTTGAGCTTTTTACACTCTGAAAACGCTTATTTCACCATATGCAGTCACATACAGGGACCAAATCACAGTGGTCACTCATGCTAAAAAAGTGAAAAATCTGCCAAAACAGGGCATAAAAAGACACAAAACCACCTTTTCCATCAAGAAGATGATGATTGCAGCCACTTGGCACTGGAAAGTGTGCTTTTTGAGCTTTTTACGCTCTGAAAACGCTTATTTCACCATATGCAGTCACATACAGGGCCCAAATCACAGAGTGGTCATTGATGCTTAAAAGTGAAAAATCTGGCAAAACAGGGCATAAAAAGACACAAAACCACCTTTTCCATCAAGAAGATGATGATTGCAGCCACTTGGCACTGGAAAGTGTGCTTTTTGAGCTTTTTACGCTCTGAAAATGCTTATTTCACCATATGCAGTCACATACCGGGACCAAATCACAGTGGTCACTGATGCTAAAAAGTGAAAAATCTGCCAATTTAGGGCATAAAAACACACAAAACCACCTTTTCCATCAAGAAGATGATGATTGCAGCCACTTGGCTGTGAAAAGTGTGCTTTTTGAGCTTTTTACGATCTGAAAACGCTTATTTCACCATATGCAGTCACATACCGGGACCAAATCACAGTGGTCACTGATGCTAAAAAAGTGAAAAATATGCCCAAACAGTGCATAAAAAGACACAAAACCACCTTTTCCATCAAGAAGATGATGATTGCAGCCACTTGGCTGTGAAAAGTGTGCTTTTTGAGCTTTTTACGCTCTGAAAACGTTTATTTCACCATATGCAGTCACATACAGGGCCCAAATCACAGAGTGGTCAGTGATGCTTAAAAGTGAAAAATCTGGCAAAACAGGGCATAAAAAGACACAAAACCACCTTTTCCATCAAGAAGATGATGATTGCAGCCACTTTGCACTGGAAAGTGTGCTTTTTGAGCTTTTTACGCTCTGAAAACGCTTATTTCACCATATGCAGTCACATACCGGGAGCAAATCAGAGTGGTCACTGATGCTAAAAAGTGAAAAATCTGCCAAAACAGGGCATAAAAAGACACAAAACCACCTTTTCCATCAAGAAGATGATGATTGCAGTCACTTGGCTGTGAAAGTGTGCTTTTTGAGCTTTTTACGCTCTGAAAACGCTTATTTCACCATATGCAGTCACATACAGGGACCAAATCACAGTGGTCACTCATGCTAAAAAAGTGAAAAATCTGCCCAAACAGGGCATAAAAAGACACAAAACCACCTTTTCCATCAAGAAGATGATGATTGCAGTCACTTGGCTGTGAAAGTGTGCTTTTTGAGCTTTTTACACTCTGAAAACGCTTATTTCACCATATGCAGTCACATACAGGGACCAAATCACAGTGGTCACTCATGCTAAAAAAGTGAAAAATCTGCCAAAACAGGGCATAAAAAGACACAAAACCACCTTTTCCATCAAGAAGATGATGATTGCAGCCACTTGGCTGTGAAAGTGTGCTTTTTGAGCTTTTTACGCTCTGAAAACGCTTATTTCACCATATGCAGTCACATACCGGGACCAAATCAGAGTGGTCACTCATGCTAAAAAGTGAAAAATCTGCCCAAACAGGGCATAAAAAGACACAAAACCACCTTTTCCATTAAGAAGATGATGATTGCAGCCACTTGGCACTGGAAAGTGTGCTTTTTGAGCTTTTTACGCTCTGAAAACGCTTATTTCACCATATGCAGTCACATACAGGGACCAAATCACAGTGGTCACTCATGCTAAAAAAGAGAAAAATCTGCCAAAACAGGGCATAAAAAGACACAAAACCACCTTTTCCATCAAGAAGATGATGATTGCAGTCACTTGGCTGTGAAAGTGTGCTTTTTGAGCTTTTTACGCTCTGAAAACGCTTATTTCACCATATGCAGTCACATACCGGGACCAAATCAGAGTGGTCACTCATGCTAAAAAGTGAAAAATCTGCCAAAACAGGGCATAAAAAGACACAAAACCACCTTTTCCATCAAGAAGATGATGATTGCAGTCACTTGGCTGTGAAAGTGTGCTTTTTGAGCTTTTTACGCTCTGAAAACGCTTATTTCACCATATGCAGTCACATACCGGGACCAAATCACAGTGGTCACTGATGCTAAAAAGTGAAAAATCTGCCAATTTAGGGCATAAAAACACACAAAACCACCTTTTCCATCAAGAAGATGATGATTGCAGCCACTTGGCTGTGAAAATGTGCTTTTTGAGCTTTTTACGCTCTGAAAAGGCTTATTTCACCATATGCAGTCACATACAGGGACCAAATCACAGTGGTCACTCATGCTAAAAAAGTGAAAAATCTGCCAAAACAGGGCATAAAAAGACACAAAACCACCTTTTCCATCAAGAAGATGATGATTGCAGCCACTTGGCACTGGAAAATGTGCTTTTTGAGCTATTTACGCTCTGAAAATGCTTATTTCACCATATGCAGTCACATACAGGGACCAAATCACAGTGGTCACTGATGCTAAAAAGTGAAAAATCTGGCAAAACCGGGCATAAAAAGACACAAAACCACATTTTCCATCAAGAAGATGATGATTGCAGCCACTTGGCTGTGAAAGTGTGCTTTTTGAGCTTTTTACGCTCTGAAAACGCTTATTTCACCATATGCAGTCACATACAGGAACCAAATCACAGTGGTCACTCATGCTAAAAAAGTGAAAAATCTGCCAAAACAGGGCATAAAAAGACACAAAACCACCTTTTCCATCAAGAAGGTGATGATTGCAGCCACTTGGCACTGGAAAGTGTGCTTTTTGAGCTTTTTACGCTCTGAAAATGCTTATTTCACCATATGCAGTCACATACAGGGACCAAATCACAGTGGTCACTCATGCTAAAAAAGAGAAAAATCTGCCAAAACAGGGCATAAAAAGACACAAAACCACCTTTTCCATCAAGAAGATGATGATTGCAGCCACTTGGCTGTGAAAGTGTGCTTTTTGAGCTTTTTACGCTCTGAAAACGCTTATTTCACCATATGCAGTCACATACCGGGACCAAATCAGAGTGGTCACTGATGCTAAAAAGTGAAAAATCTGCCAAAACAGGGCATAAAAAGACACAAAACCACCTTTTCCATCAAGAAGATGATGATTGCAGTCACTTGGCTGTGAAAGTGTGCTTTTTGAGCTTTTTACACTCTGAAAACGCTTATTTCACCATATGCAGTCACATACAGGGACCAAATCACAGTGGTCACTCATGCTAAAAAAGTGAAAAATCTGCCAAAACAGGGCATAAAAAGACACAAAACCACCTTTTCCATCAAGAAGATGATGATTGCAGCCACTTGGCTGTGAAAGTGTGCTTTTTGAGCTTTTTACGCTCTGAAAACGCTTATTTCACCATATGCAGTCACATACAGGGACCAAATCACAGTGGTCACTCATGCTAAAAAAGAGAAAAATCTGCCAATTTAGGGCATAAAAACACACAAAACCACCTTTTCCATCAAGAAGATGATGATTGCAGCCACTTGGCTGTGAAAATGTGCTTTTTGAGCTTTTTACGCTCTGAAAAGGCTTATTTCACCATATGCAGTCACATACAGGGACCAAATCACAGTGGTCACTCATGCTAAAAAAGTGAAAAATCTGCCAAAACAGGGCATAAAAAGACACAAAACCACCTTTTCCATCAAGAAGATGATGATTGCAGCCACTTGACACTGGAAAGTGTGCTTTTTGAGCTTTTTACGCTATGAAAACGCTTATTTCACCATATGCAGTCACATACAGGGACCAAATCACAGTGGTCACTCATGCTAAAAAAGTGAAAAATCTGCCAAAACAGGGCATAAAAAGACACAAAACCACCTTTTCCATCAAGAAGATGATGATTGCAGCCACTTGGCACTGGAAAATGTGCTTTTTGAGCTATTTACGCTCTGAAAATGCTTATTTCACCATATGCAGTCACATACAGGGACCAAATCACAGTGGTCACTGATGCTAAAAAGTGAAAAATCTGGCAAAACCGGGCATAAAAGGACACAAAACCACATTTTCCATCAAGAAGATGATGATTGCAGCCACTTGGCTGTGAAAGTGTGCTTTTTGAGCTTTTTACGCTCTGAAAACGCTTATTTCACCATATGCAGTCACATACAGGGACCAAATCACAGTGGTCACTCATGCTAAAAAAGTGAAAAATCTGCCAAAACAGGGCATAAAAAGACACAAAACCACCTTTTCCATCAAGAAGGTGATGATTGCAGCCACTTGGCTGTGAAAATGTGCTTTTTGAGCTTTTTACGCTCTGAAAAGGCTTATTTCACCATATGCAGTCACATACAGGGACCAAATCACAGTGGTCACTCATGCTAAAAAAGTGAAAAATCTGCCAAAACAGGGCATAAAAAGACACAAAACCACCTTTTCCATCAAGAAGATGATGATTGCAGCCACTTGGCACTGGAAAATGTGCTTTTTGAGCTATTTACGCTCTGAAAATGCTTATTTCACCATATGCAGTCACATACAGGGACCAAATCACAGTGGTCACTGATGCTAAAAAGTGAAAAATCTGGCAAAACCGGGCATAAAAAGACACAAAACCACATTTTCCATCAAGAAGATGATGATTGCAGCCACTTGGCTGTGAAAGTGTGCTTTTTGAGCTTTTTACGCTCTGAAAACGCTTATTTCACCATATGCAGTCACATACAGGAACCAAATCACAGTGGTCACTCATGCTAAAAAAGTGAAAAATCTGCCAAAACAGGGCATAAAAAGACACAAAACCACCTTTTCCATCAAGAAGGTGATGATTGCAGCCACTTGGCACTGGAAAGTGTGCTTTTTGAGCTTTTTACGCTCTGAAAATGCTTATTTCACCATATGCAGTCACATACAGGGACCAAATCACAGTGGTCACTCATGCTAAAAAAGAGAAAAATCTGCCAAAACAGGGCATAAAAAGACACAAAACCACCTTTTCCATCAAGAAGATGATGATTGCAGCCACTTGGCTGTGAAAGTGTGCTTTTTGAGCTTTTTACGCTCTGAAAACGCTTATTTCACCATATGCAGTCACATACCGGGACCAAATCAGAGTGGTCACTGATGCTAAAAAGTGAAAAATCTGCCAAAACAGGGCATAAAAAGACACAAAACCACCTTTTCCATCAAGAAGATGATGATTGCAGTCACTTGGCTGTGAAAGTGTGCTTTTTGAGCTTTTTACGCTCTGAAAACGCTTATTTCACCATATGCAGTCACATACAGGGACCAAATCACAGTGGTCACTCATGCTAAAAAAGTGAAAAATCTGCCCAAACAGGGCATAAAAAGACACAAAACCACCTTTTCCATCAAGAAGATGATGATTGCAGTCACTTGGCTGTGAAAGTGTGCTTTTTGAGCTTTTTACACTCTGAAAACGCTTATTTCACCATATGCAGTCACATACAGGGACCAAATCACAGTGGTCACTCATGCTAAAAAAGTGAAAAATCTGCCAAAACAGGGCATAAAAAGACACAAAACCACCTTTTCCATCAAGAAGATGATGA
Organism: Lutjanus erythropterus; assembly: GCF_056507025.1. NCBI lineage: Eukaryota > Metazoa > Chordata > Actinopteri > Lutjaniformes > Lutjanidae > Lutjanus > Lutjanus erythropterus. Next base: position 175,626 of record NC_139343.1, read on the forward strand.
TTGCAGCCACTTGGCTGTGAAAGTGTGCTTTTTGAGCTTTTTACGCTCTGAAAACGCTTATTTCACCATATGCAGTCACATACAGGGACCAAATCACAGTGGTCACTCATGCTAAAAAAGTGAAAAATCTGCCAAAACAGGGCATAAAAAGACACAAAACCACCTTTTCCATCAAGAAGATGATGATTGCAGCCACTTGGCTGTGAAAGTGTGCTTTTTGAGCTTTTTACGCTCTGAAAACGCTTATTTCACCATATGCAGTCACATACAGGGACCAAATCACAGTGGTCACTCATGCTAAAAAAGAGAAAAATCTGCCAATTTAGGGCATAAAAACACACAAAACCACCTTTTCCATCAAGAAGATGATGATTGCAGCCACTTGGCTGTGAAAATGTGCTTTTTGAGCTTTTTACGCTCTGAAAAGGCTTATTTCACCATATGCAGTCACATACAGGGACCAAATCACAGTGGTCACTCATGCTAAAAAAGTGAAAAATCTGCCAAAACAGGGCATAAAAAGACACAAAACCACGTTTTCCATCAAGAAGATGATGATTGCAGCCACTTGGCTGTGAAAAGTGTGCTTTTTGAGCTTTTTACGATATGAAAACGCTTATTTCACCATATGCAGTCACATACAGGGCCCAAATCACAGAGTGGTCATTGATGCTTAAAAGTGAAAAATCTGGCAAAACAGGGCATAAAAAGACACAAAACCACCTTTTCCATCAAGAAGATGATGATTGCAGCCACTTGGCACTGGAAAGTGTGCTTTTTGAGCTTTTTACGCTCTGAAAATGCTTATTTCACCATATGCAGTCACATACCGGGACCAAATCACAGTGGTCACTGATGCTAAAAAGTGAAAAATCTGCCAATTTAGGGCATAAAAACACACAAAACCACCTTTTCCATCAAGAAGATGATGATTGCAGCCACTTGGCTGTGAAAAGTGTGCTTTTTGAGCTTTTTACGATCTGAAAACGCTTATTTCACCATATGCAGTCACATACCGGGACCAAATCACAGTGGTCACTGATGCTAAAAAAGTGAAAAATATGCCCAAACAGTGCATAAAAAGACACAAAACCACCTTTTCCATCAAGAAGATGATGATTGCAGCCACTTGGCTGTGAAAAGTGTGCTTTTTGAGCTTTTTACGCTCTGAAAACGTTTATTTCACCATATGCAGTCACATACAGGGCCCAAATCACAGAGTGGTCAGTGATGCTTAAAAGTGAAAAATCTGGCAAAACAGGGCATAAAAAGACACAAAACCACCTTTTCCATCAAGAAGATGATGATTGCAGCCACTTTGCACTGGAAAGTGTGCTTTTTGAGCTTTTTACGCTCTGAAAACGCTTATTTCACCATATGCAGTCACATACCGGGAGCAAATCAGAGTGGTCACTGATGCTAAAAAGTGAAAAATCTGCCAAAACAGGGCATAAAAAGACACAAAACCACCTTTTCCATCAAGAAGATGATGATTGCAGTCACTTGGCTGTGAAAGTGTGCTTTTTGAGCTTTTTACGCTCTGAAAACGCTTATTTCACCATATGCAGTCACATACAGGGACCAAATCACAGTGGTCACTCATGCTAAAAAAGTGAAAAATCTGCCCAAACAGGGCATAAAAAGACACAAAACCACCTTTTCCATCAAGAAGATGATGATTGCAGCCACTTGGCTGTGAAAGTGTGCTTTTTGAGCTTTTTACACTCTGAAAACGCTTATTTCACCATATGCAGTCACATACCGGGACCAAATCACAGTGGTCACTGATGCTAAAAAAGTGAAAAATATGCCCAAACAGTGCATAAAAAGACACAAAACCACCTTTTCCATCAAGAAGATGATGATTGCAGCCACTTGGCTGTGAAAAGTGTGCTTTTTGAGCTTTTTACGCTCTGAAAAGGCTTATTTCACCATATGCAGTCACATACAGGGCTCAAATCACAGAGTGGTCACTCATGCTTAAAAGTGAAAAATTTGGCAAAACAGGGCATAAAAAGACACAAAACCACGTTTTCCATCAAGAAGATGATGATTGCAGCCACTTGGCACTGGAAAGTGTGCTTTTTGAGCTTTTTACGCTCTGAAAACGCTTATTTCACCATATGCAGTCACATACAGGGACCAAATCAGAGTGGTCACTGATGCTTAAAGGTGAAAAATCTGGCCAAACAGGGCATAAAAAGACACAAAACCACCTTTTCCATCAAGAAGATGATGATTGCAGCCACTTGGCTGTGAAAGTGTGCTTTTTGAGCTTTTTACGCTCTGAAAACGCTTATTTCACCATATGCAGTCACATACAGGGCCCAAATCACAGAGTGGTCAGTGATGCTTAAAAGTGAAAAATCTGGCAAAACAGGGCATAAAAAGACACAAAACCACCTTTTCCATCAAGAAGATGATGATTGCAGCCACTTGGCACTGGAAAATGTGCTTTTTGAGCTATTTACGCTCTGAAAACGCTTATTTCACCATATGCAGTCACATACAGGGACCAAATCACAGTGGTCACTGATGCTAAAAAGTGAAAAATCTGGCAAAACCGGGCATAAAAAGACACAAAACCACATTTTCCATCAAGAAGATGATGATTGCAGCCACTTGGCTGTGAAAGTGTGCTTTTTGAGCTTTTTACGCTCTGAAAACGCTTATTTCACCATATGCAGTCACATACAGGGACCAAATCAGAGTGGTCACTCATGCTAAAAAAGTGAAAAATGTGCCAAAACAGGGCATAAAAAGACACAAAACCACGTTTTCCATCAAGAAGATGATGATTGCAGCCACTTGGCTGTGAAAAGTGTGCTTTTTGAGCTTTTTACGATATGAAAACGCTTATTTCACCATATGCAGTCACATACAGGGCCCAAATCACAGAGTGGTCATTGATGCTTAAAAGTGAAAAATCTGGCAAAACAGGGCATAAAAAGACACAAAACCACCTTTTCCATCAAGAAGATGATGATTGCAGCCACTTGGCACTGGAAAGTGTGCTTTTTGAGCTTTTTACGCTCTGAAAATGCTTATTTCACCATATGCAGTCACATACCGGGACCAAATCACAGTGGTCACTGATGCTAAAAAGTGAAAAATCTGCCAATTTAGGGCATAAAAACACACAAAACCACCTTTTCCATCAAGAAGATGATGATTGCAGCCACTTGGCTGTGAAAAGTGTGCTTTTTGAGCTTTTTACGATCTGAAAACGCTTATTTCACCATATGCAGTCACATACCGGGACCAAATCACAGTGGTCACTGATGCTAAAAAAGTGAAAAATATGCCCAAACAGTGCATAAAAAGACACAAAACCACCTTTTCCATCAAGAAGATGATGATTGCAGCCACTTGGCTGTGAAAAGTGTGCTTTTTGAGCTTTTTACGCTCTGAAAACGTTTATTTCACCATATGCAGTCACATACAGGGCCCAAATCACAGAGTGGTCAGTGATGCTTAAAAGTGAAAAATCTGGCAAAACAGGGCATAAAAAGACACAAAACCACCTTTTCCATCAAGAAGATGATGATTGCAGCCACTTTGCACTGGAAAGTGTGCTTTTTGAGCTTTTTACGCTCTGAAAACGCTTATTTCACCATATGCAGTCACATACCGGGAGCAAATCAGAGTGGTCACTGATGCTAAAAAGTGAAAAATCTGCCAAAACAGGGCATAAAAAGACACAAAACCACCTTTTCCATCAAGAAGATGATGATTGCAGTCACTTGGCTGTGAAAGTGTGCTTTTTGAGCTTTTTACGCTCTGAAAACGCTTATTTCACCATATGCAGTCACATACAGGGACCAAATCACAGTGGTCACTCATGCTAAAAAAGTGAAAAATCTGCCCAAACAGGGCATAAAAAGACACAAAACCACCTTTTCCATCAAGAAGATGATGATTGCAGTCACTTGGCTGTGAAAGTGTGCTTTTTGAGCTTTTTACACTCTGAAAACGCTTATTTCACCATATGCAGTCACATACAGGGACCAAATCACAGTGGTCACTCATGCTAAAAAAGTGAAAAATCTGCCAAAACAGGGCATAAAAAGACACAAAACCACCTTTTCCATCAAGAAGATGATGATTGCAGCCACTTGGCTGTGAAAGTGTGCTTTTTGAGCTTTTTACGCTCTGAAAACGCTTATTTCACCATATGCAGTCACATACCGGGACCAAATCAGAGTGGTCACTCATGCTAAAAAGTGAAAAATCTGCCCAAACAGGGCATAAAAAGACACAAAACCACCTTTTCCATTAAGAAGATGATGATTGCAGCCACTTGGCACTGGAAAGTGTGCTTTTTGAGCTTTTTACGCTCTGAAAATGCTTATTTCACCATATGCAGTCACATACAGGGACCAAATCACAGTGGTCACTCATGCTAAAAAAGAGAAAAATCTGCCAAAACAGGGCATAAAAAGACACAAAACCACCTTTTCCATCAAGAAGATGATGATTGCAGTCACTTGGCTGTGAAAGTGTGCTTTTTGAGCTTTTTACGCTCTGAAAACGCTTATTTCACCATATGCAGTCACATACCGGGACCAAATCAGAGTGGTCACTCATGCTAAAAAGTGAAAAATCTGCCAAAACAGGGCATAAAAAGACACAAAACCACCTTTTCCATCAAGAAGATGATGATTGCAGTCACTTGGCTGTGAAAGTGTGCTTTTTGAGCTTTTTACGCTCTGAAAACGCTTATTTCACCATATGCAGTCACATACCGGGACCAAATCACAGTGGTCACTGATGCTAAAAAGTGAAAAATCTGCCAATTTAGGGCATAAAAACACACAAAACCACCTTTTCCATCAAGAAGATGATGATTGCAGCCACTTGGCTGTGAAAATGTGCTTTTTGAGCTTTTTACGCTCTGAAAAGGCTTATTTCACCATATGCAGTCACATACAGGGACCAAATCACAGTGGTCACTCATGCTAAAAAAGTGAAAAATCTGCCAAAACAGGGCATAAAAAGACACAAAACCACCTTTTCCATCAAGAAGATGATGATTGCAGCCACTTGGCACTGGAAAATGTGCTTTTTGAGCTATTTACGCTCTGAAAATGCTTATTTCACCATATGCAGTCACATACAGGGACCAAATCACAGTGGTCACTGATGCTAAAAAGTGAAAAATCTGGCAAAACCGGGCATAAAAAGACACAAAACCACATTTTCCATCAAGAAGATGATGATTGCAGCCACTTGGCTGTGAAAGTGTGCTTTTTGAGCTTTTTACGCTCTGAAAACGCTTATTTCACCATATGCAGTCACATACAGGAACCAAATCACAGTGGTCACTCATGCTAAAAAAGTGAAAAATCTGCCAAAACAGGGCATAAAAAGACACAAAACCACCTTTTCCATCAAGAAGGTGATGATTGCAGCCACTTGGCACTGGAAAGTGTGCTTTTTGAGCTTTTTACGCTCTGAAAATGCTTATTTCACCATATGCAGTCACATACAGGGACCAAATCACAGTGGTCACTCATGCTAAAAAAGAGAAAAATCTGCCAAAACAGGGCATAAAAAGACACAAAACCACCTTTTCCATCAAGAAGATGATGATTGCAGCCACTTGGCTGTGAAAGTGTGCTTTTTGAGCTTTTTACGCTCTGAAAACGCTTATTTCACCATATGCAGTCACATACCGGGACCAAATCAGAGTGGTCACTGATGCTAAAAAGTGAAAAATCTGCCAAAACAGGGCATAAAAAGACACAAAACCACCTTTTCCATCAAGAAGATGATGATTGCAGTCACTTGGCTGTGAAAGTGTGCTTTTTGAGCTTTTTACGCTCTGAAAACGCTTATTTCACCATATGCAGTCACATACAGGGACCAAATCACAGTGGTCACTCATGCTAAAAAAGTGAAAAATCTGCCCAAACAGGGCATAAAAAGACACAAAACCACCTTTTCCATCAAGAAGATGATGATTGCAGTCACTTGGCTGTGAAAGTGTGCTTTTTGAGCTTTTTACACTCTGAAAACGCTTATTTCACCATATGCAGTCACATACAGGGACCAAATCACAGTGGTCACTCATGCTAAAAAAGTGAAAAATCTGCCAAAACAGGGCATAAAAAGACACAAAACCACCTTTTCCATCAAGAAGATGATGATTGCAGCCACTTGGCTGTGAAAATGTGCTTTTTGAGCTTTTTACGCTCTGAAAAGGCTTATTTCACCATATGCAGTCACATACAGGGACCAAATCACAGTGGTCACTCATGCTAAAAAAGTGAAAAATCTGCCAAAACAGGGCATAAAAAGACACAAAACCACCTTTTCCATCAAGAAGATGATGATTGCAGCCACTTGACACTGGAAAGTGTGCTTTTTGAGCTTTTTACGCTATGAAAACGCTTATTTCACCATATGCAGTCACATACAGGGACCAAATCACAGTGGTCACTCATGCTAAAAAAGTGAAAAATCTGCCAAAACAGGGCATAAAAAGACACAAAACCACCTTTTCCATCAAGAAGATGATGATTGCAGCCACTTGGCACTGGAAAGTGTGCTTTTTGAGCTTTTTACGCTCTGAAAATGCTTATTTCACCATATGCAGTCACATACCGGGACCAAATCATAGTGGTCACTGATGCTAAAAAGTGAAAAATCTGCCAATTTAGGGCATAAAAACACACAAAACCACCTTTTCCATCAAGAAGATGATGATTGCAGCCACTTGGCTGTGAAAAGTGTGCTTTTTGAGCTTTTTACGATCTGAAAACGCTTATTTCACCATATGCAGTCACATACCGGGACCAAATCACAGTGGTCACTGATGCTAAAAAAGTGAAAAATATGCCCAAACAGTGCATAAAAAGACACAAAACCACCTTTTCCATCAAGAAGATGATGATTGCAGCCACTTGGCTGTGAAAAGTGTGCTTTTTGAGCTTTTTACGCTCTGAAAAGGCTTATTTCACCATATGCAGTCACATACAGGGCTCAAATCACAGAGTGGTCACTCATGCTTAAAAGTGAAAAATTTGGCAAAACAGGGCATAAAAAGACACAAAACCACGTTTTCCATCAAGAAGATGATGATTGCAGCCACTTGGCTGTGAAAGTGTGCTTTTTGAGCTTTTTACGCTCTGAAAACGTTTATTTCACCATATGCAGTCACATACAGGGCCCAAATCACAGAGTGGTCAGTGATGCTTAAAAGTGAAAAATCTGGCAAAACAGGGCATAAAAAGACACAAAACCACCTTTTCCATCAAGAAGATGATGATTGCAGCCACTTGGCACTGGAAAATGTGCTTTTTGAGCTATTTACGCTCTGAAAACGCTTATTTCACCATATGCAGTCACATACAGGGACCAAATCACAGTGGTCACTGATGCTAAAAAGTGAAAAATCTGGCAAAACCGGGCATAAAAAGACACAAAACCACATTTTCCATCAAGAAGATGATGATTGCAGCCACTTGGCTGTGAAAGTGTGCTTTTTGAGCTTTTTACGCTCTGAAAACGCTTATTTCACCATATGCAGTCACATACAGGGACCAAATCAGAGTGGTCACTCATGCTAAAAAAGTGAAAAATGTGCCAAAACAGGGCATAAAAAGACACAAAACCACGTTTTCCATCAAGAAGATGATGATTGCAGCCACTTGGCTGTGAAAAGTGTGCTTTTTGAGCTTTTTACGATATGAAAACGCTTATTTCACCATATGCAGTCACATAAAGGGACCAAATCACAGAGTGGTCACTGATGCTTAAAAGTGAAAAATCTGGCAAAACAGGGCATAAAAAGACACAAAACCACGTTTTCCATCAAGAAGATGATGATTGCAGCCACTTGCCACTGGAAAGTGTGCTTTTTGAGCTTTTTACGCTCTGAAAACGCTTATTTCACCATATGCAGTCTCATACAGGGACCAAATCACAGAGTGGTCACTCATGCTAAAAAAGTGAAAAATCTGGCAAAACAGGGCATAAAAAGACACAAAACCACCTTTTCCATCAAGAAGATGATGATTGCAGCCACTTGGCTGTGAAAGTGTGCTTTTTGAGCTTTTTACGCTCTGAAAACGTTTATTTCACCATATGCAGTCACATACAGGGACCAAATCACAGTGGTCACTCATGCTAAAAAAGTGAAAAATCTGCCAAAACAGGGCATAAAAAGACACAAAACCACCTTTTCCATCAAGAAGATGATGATTGCAGCCACTTGGCACTGGAAAGTGTGCTTTTTGAGCTTTTTACGCTCTGAAAACGCTTATTTCACCATATGCAGTCACATACAGGGACCAAATCAGAGTGGTCACTGATGCTTAAAGGTGAAAAATCTGGCCAAACAGGGCATAAAAAGACACAAAACCACCTTTTCCATCAAGAAGGTGATGATTGCAGCCACTTGGCACTGGAAAGTGTGCTTTTTGAGCTTTTTACGCTCTGAAAACGCTTATTTCACCATATGCAGTCACATACCGGGACCAAATCACAGTGGTCACTGATGCTAAAAAGTGAAAAATCTGGCAATTTAGGGCATAAAAAGACACAAAACCACGTTTTCCATCAAGAAGGTGATGATTGCAGCCACTTGGCACTGGAAAGTGTGCTTTTTGAGCTTTTTACGCTCTGAAAATGCTTATTTCACCATATGCAGTCACATACCGGGACCAAATCACAGTGGTCACTGATGCTAAAAAGTGAAAAATCTGGCAATTTAGGGCATAAAAAGACACAAAACCACGTTTTCCATCAAGAAGATGATGATTGCAGCCACTTGGCACTGGAAAGTGTGCTTTTTGAGCTTTTTACGCTCTGAAAACGCTTATTTCACCATATGCAGTCACATACAGGGCCCAAATCACAGAGTGGTCAGTGATGCTTAAAAGTGAAAAATCTGGCAAAACAGGGCATAAAAAGACACAAAACCACCTTTTCCATCAAGAAGATGATGATTGCAGCCACTTGGCTGTGAAAAGTGTGCTTTTTGAGCTTTTTACGCTCTGAAAACGCTTATTTCACCATATGCAGTCACATACAGGGACCAAATCACAGTGGTCACTCATGCTAAAAAAATGAAAAATCTGCCAAAACAGGGCATAAAAAGACACAAAACCACCTTTTCCATCAAGAAGATGATGATTGCAGCCACTTGGCACTGGAAAGTGTGCTTTTTGAGCTTTTTACACTCTGAAAACGCTTATTTCACCATATGCAGTCACATACAGGGACCAAATCAGAGTGGTCACTCATGCTAAAAAAGTGAAAAATGTGCCAAAACAGGGCATAAAAAGACACAAAACCACGTTTTCCATCAAGAAGATGATGATTGCAGCCACTTGGCTGTGAAAAGTGTGCTTTTTGAGCTTTTTACGCTCTGAAAAGGCTTATTTCACCATATGCAGTCACATACAGGGCTCAAATCACAGAGTGGTCACTCATGCTTAAAAGTGAAAAATCTGGCAAAACAGGGCATAAAAAGACACAAAACCACGTTTTCCATCAAGAAGATGATGATTGCAGCCACTTGGCACTGGAAAGTGTGCTTTTTGAGCTTTTTACGCTCTGAAAACGCTTATTTCACCATATGCAGTCACATACAGGGACCAAATCAGAGTGGTCACTGATGCTTAAAGGTGAAAAATCTGGCCAAACAGGGCATAAAAAGACACAAAACCACCTTTTCCATCAAGAAGGTGATGATTGCAGCCACTTGGCACTGGAAAGTGTGCTTTTTGAGCTTTTTACGCTCTGAAAATGCTTATTTCACCATATGCAGTCACATACAGGGACCAAATCACAGTGGTCACTCATGCTAAAAAAGAGAAAAATCTGCCAAAACAGGGCATAAAAAGACACAAAACCACCTTTTCCATCAAGAAGATGATGATTGCAGCCACTTGGCTGTGAAAGTGTGCTTTTTGAGCTTTTTACGCTCTGAAAACGCTTATTTCACCATATGCAGTCACATACCGGGACCAAATCAGAGTGGTCACTCATGCTAAAAAGTGAAAAATCTGCCCAAACAGGGCATAAAAAGACACAAAACCACCTTTTCCATTAAGAAGATGATGATTGCAGCCACTTGGCACTGGAAAGTGTGCTTTTTGAGCTTTTTACGCTCTGAAAATGCTTATTTCACCATATGCAGTCACATACAGGGACCAAATCACAGAGTGGTCATTGATGCTTAAAAGTGAAAAATCTGGCAAAACAGGGCATAAAAAGACACAAAACCACCTTTTCCATCAAGAAGATGATGATTGCAGCCACTTGGCACTGGAAAGTGTGCTTTTTGAGCTTTTTACGCTCTGAAAATGCTTATTTCACTATAAGCAGTCACATACCGGGACCAAATCACAGTGGTCACTGATGCTAAAAAGTGAAAAATCTGCCAATTTAGGGCATAAAAACACACAAAACCACCTTTTCCATCAAGAAGATGATGATTGCAGCCACTTGGATGTGAAAAGTGTGCTTTTTGAGCTTTTTACGATCTGAAAACGCTTATTTCCCCATATGCAGTCACATACCGGGACCAAATCAGAGTGGTCACTGATGCTTAAAGGTGAAAAATCTGGCCAAACAGGGCATAAAAAGACACAAAACCACCTTTTCCATCAAGAAGGTGATGATTGCAGCCACTTGGCACTGGAAAGTGTGCTTTTTGAGCTTTTTACACTCTGAAAACGCTTATTTCACCATATGCAGTCACATACAGGGACCAAATCACAGTGGTCACTCATGCTAAAAACGTGAAAAATCTGCCAAAACAGGGCATAAAAAGACACAAAACCACCTTTTCCATCAAGAAGATGATGATTGCAGCCACTTGACCATGGAAAGTGTGCTTTTTGAGCTTTTTACGCTATGAAAACGCTTATTTCACCATATGCAGTCACATACAGGGACCAAATCACAGTGGTCACTGATGCTAAAAAAGTGAAAAATATGCCCAAACAGTGCATAAAAAGACACAAAACCACCTTTTCCATCAAGAAGATGATGATTGCAGCCACTTGGCTGTGAAAAGTGTGCTTTTTGAGCTTTTTACGCTCTGAAAACGTTTATTTCACCATATGCAGTCACATACAGGGCCCAAATCACAGAGTGGTCAGTGATGCTTAAAAGTGAAAAATCTGGCAAAACAGGGCATAAAAAGACACAAAACCACCTTTTCCATCAAGAAGATGATGATTGCAGCCACTTTGCACTGGAAAGTGTGCTTTTTGAGCTTTTTACGCTCTGAAAACGCTTATTTCACCATATGCAGTCACATACAGGGCCCAAATCACAGAGTGGTAATTGATGCTTAAAAGTGAAAAATCTGGCAAAACAGGGCATAAAAAGACACAAAACCACCTTTTCCATCAAGAAGATGATGATTGCAGCCACTTGGCACTGGAAAGTGTGCTTTTTGAGCTATTTACGCTCTGAAAATGCTTATTTCACCATATGCAGTCACATACAGGGACCAAATCACAGTGGTCACTGATGCTAAAAAGTGAAAAATCTGGCAAAACCGGGCATAAAAAGACACAAAACCACATTTTCCATCAAGAAGATGATGATTGCAGCCACTTGGCTGTGAAAGTGTGCTTTTTGAGCTTTTTACGCTCTGAAAACGCTTATTTCACCATATGCAGTCACATACAGGAACCAAATCACAGTGGTCACTCATGCTAAAAAAGTGAAAAATCTGCCAAAACAGGGCATAAAAAGACACAAAACCACCTTTTCCATCAAGAAGGTGATGATTGCAGCCACTTGGCACTGGAAAGTGTGCTTTTTGAGCTTTTTACGCTCTGAAAATGCTTATTTCACCATATGCAGTCACATACAGGGACCAAATCACAGTGGTCACTCATGCTAAAAAAGAGAAAAATCTGCCAAAACAGGGCATAAAAAGACACAAAACCACCTTTTCCATCAAGAAGATGATGATTGCAGCCACTTGGCTGTGAAAGTGTGCTTTTTGAGCTTTTTACGCTCTGAAAACGCTTATTTCACCATATGCAGTCACATACCGGGACCAAATCAGAGTGGTCACTGATGCTAAAAAGTGAAAAATCTGCCAAAACAGGGCATAAAAAGACACAAAACCACCTTTTCCATCAAGAAGATGATGATTGCAGTCACTTGGCTGTGAAAGTGTGCTTTTTGAGCTTTTTACGCTCTGAAAACGCTTATTTCACCATATGCAGTCACATACAGGGACCAAATCACAGTGGTCACTCATGCAAAAAAAGTGAAAAATCTGCCCAAACAGGGCATAAAAAGACACAAAACCACCTTTTCCATCAAGAAGATGATGATTGCAGTCACTTGGCTGTGAAAGTGTGCTTTTTGAGCTTTTTACACTCTGAAAACGCTTATTTCACCATATGCAGTCACATACAGGGACCAAATCACAGTGGTCACTCATGCTAAAAAAGTGAAAAATCTGCCAAAACAGGGCATAAAAAGACACAAAACCACCTTTTCCATCAAGAAGATGATGATTGCAGCCACTTGGCTGTGAAAGTGTGCTTTTTGAGCTTTTTACGCTCTGAAAACGCTTATTTCACCATATGCAGTCACATACCGGGACCAAATCAGAGTGGTCACTGATGCTAAAAAGTGAAAAATCTGCCCAAACAGGGCATAAAAAGACACAAAACCACCTTTTCCATTAAGAAGATGATGATTGCAGCCACTTGGCACTGGAAAGTGTGCTTTTTGAGCTTTTTACGCTCTGAAAATGCTTATTTCACCATATGCAGTCACATACAGGGACCAAATCACAGTGGTCACTCATGCTAAAAAAGAGAAAAATCTGCCAAAACAGGGCATAAAAAGACACAAAACCACCTTTTCCATCAAGAAGATGATGATTGCAGTCACTTGGCTGTGAAAGTGTGCTTTTTGAGCTTTTTACGCTCTGAAAACGCTTATTTCACCATATGCAGTCACATACCGGGACCAAATCAGAGTGGTCACTGATGCTAAAAAGTGAAAAATCTGCCAAAACAGGGCATAAAAAGACACAAAACCACCTTTTCCATCAAGAAGATGATGATTGCAGTCACTTGGCTGTGAAAGTGTGCTTTTTGAGCTTTTTACGCTCTGAAAACGCTTATTTCACCATATGCAGTCACATACCGGGACCAAATCACAGTGGTCACTGATGCTAAAAAGTGAAAAATCTGCCAATTTAGGGCATAAAAACACACAAAACCACCTTTTCCATCAAGAAGATGATGATTGCAGCCACTTGGCTGTGAAAATGTGCTTTTTGAGCTTTTTACGCTCTGAAAAGGCTTATTTCACCATATGCAGTCACATACAGGGACCAAATCACAGTGGTCACTCATGCTAAAAAAGTGAAAAATCTGCCAAAACAGGGCATAAAAAGACACAAAACCACCTTTTCCATCAAGAAGATGATGATTGCAGCCACTTGACACTGGAAAGTGTGCTTTTTGAGCTTTTTACGCTCTGAAAAGGCTTATTTCACCATATGCAGTCACATACAGGGACCAAATCACAGTGGTCACTCATGCTAAAAAAGTGAAAAATCTGCCAAAACAGGGCATAAAAAGACACAAAACCACCTTTTCCATCAAGAAGATGATGATTGCAGCCACTTGACACTGGAAAGTGTGCTTTTTGAGCTTTTTACGCTATGAAAACGCTTATTTCACCATATGCAGTCACATACCGGGCCCAAATCAGAGTGGTCACTGATGCTTAAAAGTGAAAAATCTGCCCAAACAGTGCATAAAAAGACACAAAACCACCTTTTCCATCAAGAAGATGATGATTGCAGCCACTTGGCTGTGAAAATGTGCTTTTTGAGCTTTTTACGCTCTGAAAAGGCTTATTTCACCATATGCAGTCACATACAGGGACCAAATCACAGTGGTCACTCATGCTAAAAAAGTGAAAAATCTGCCAAAACAGGGCATAAAAAGACACAAAACCACCTTTTCCATCAAGAAGATGATGATTGCAGCCACTTGGCTGTGAAAATGTGCTTTTTGAGCTTTTTACGCTCTGAAAAGGCTTATTTCACCATATGCAGTCACATACAGGGACCAAATCACAGTGGTCACTCATGCTAAAAAAGTGAAAAATCTGCCAAAACAGGGCATAAAAAGACACAAAACCACCTTTTCCATCAAGAAGATGATGATTGCAGCCACTTGACACTGGAAAGTGTGCTTTTTGAGCTTTTTACGCTATGAAAACGCTTATTTCACCATATGCAGTCACATACCGGGCCCAAATCAGAGTGGTCACTGATGCTTAAAAGTGAAAAATCTGCCCAAACAGTGCATAAAAAGACACAAAACCACCTTTTCCATCAAGAAGATGATGATTGCAGTCACTTGGCTGTGAAAGTGTGCTTTTTGAGCTTTTTACACTCTGAAAACGCTTATTTCACCATATGCAGTCACATACAGGGACCAAATCACAGTGGTCACTCATGCTAAAAAAGTGAAAAATCTGCCAAAACAGGGCATAAAAAGACACAAAACCACGTTTTCCATCAAGAAGATGATGATTGCAGCCACTTGGCACTGGAAAGTGTGCTTTTTGAGCTTTTTACGCTCTGAAAACGCTTATTTCACCATATGCAGTCACATACAGGGCCCAAATCACAGAGTGGTAATTGATGCTTAAAAGTGAAAAATCTGGCAAAACAGGGCATAAAAAGACACAAAACCACCTTTTCCATCAAGAAGATGATGATTGCAGCCACTTGGCACTGGAAAGTGTGCTTTTTGAGCTTTTTACGCTCTGAAAATGCTTATTTCACCATATGCAGTCACATACAGGGACCAAATCACAGTGGTCACTCATGCTAAAAAAGTGAAAAATCTGCCAAAACAGGGCATAAAAAGACACAAAACCACCTTTTCCATCAAGAAGATGATGATTGCAGCCACTTGGCACTGGAAAATGTGCTTTTTGAGCTATTTACGCTCTGAAAATGCTTATTTCACCATATGCAGTCACATACAGGGACCAAATCACAGTGGTCACTGATGCTAAAAAGTGAAAAATCTGGCAAAACCGGGCATAAAAAGACACAAAACCACATTTTCCATCAAGAAGATGATGATTGCAGCCACTTGGCTGTGAAAGTGTGCTTTTTGAGCTTTTTACGCTCTGAAAACGCTTATTTCACCATATGCAGTCACATACAGGAACCAAATCACAGTGGTCACTCATGCTAAAAAAGTGAAAAATCTGCCAAAACAGGGCATAAAAAGACACAAAACCACCTTTTCCATCAAGAAGGTGATGATTGCAGCCACTTGGCACTGGAAAGTGTGCTTTTTGAGCTTTTTACGCTCTGAAAATGCTTATTTCACCATATGCAGTCACATACAGGGACCAAATCACAGTGGTCACTCATGCTAAAAAAGAGAAAAATCTGCCAAAACAGGGCATAAAAAGACACAAAACCACCTTTTCCATCAAGAAGATGATGATTGCAGCCACTTGGCTGTGAAAGTGTGCTTTTTGAGCTTTTTACGCTCTGAAAACGCTTATTTCACCATATGCAGTCACATACCGGGACCAAATCAGAGTGGTCACTGATGCTAAAAAGTGAAAAATCTGCCAAAACAGGGCATAAAAAGACACAAAACCACCTTTTCCATCAAGAAGATGATGATTGCAGTCACTTGGCTGTGAAAGTGTGCTTTTTGAGCTTTTTACGCTCTGAAAACGCTTATTTCACCATATGCAGTCACATACAGGGACCAAATCACAGTGGTCACTCATGCTAAAAAAGTGAAAAATCTGCCCAAACAGGGCATAAAAAGACACAAAACCACCTTTTCCATTAAGAAGATGATGATTGCAGCCACTTGGCACTGGAAAGTGTGCTTTTTGAGCTTTTTACGCTCTGAAAATGCTTATTTCACCATATGCAGTCACATACAGGGACCAAATCACAGTGGTCACTCATGCTAAAAAAGAGAAAAATCTGCCAAAACAGGGCATAAAAAGACACAAAACCACCTTTTCCATCAAGAAGATGATGATTGCAGTCACTTGGCTGTGAAAGTGTGCTTTTTGAGCTTTTTACGCTCTGAAAACGCTTATTTCACCATATGCAGTCACATACCGGGACCAAATCAGAGTGGTCACTGATGCTAAAAAGTGAAAAATCTGCCAAAACAGGGCATAAAAAGACACAAAACCACCTTTTCCATCAAGAAGATGATGATTGCAGTCACTTGGCTGTGAAAGTGTGCTTTTTGAGCTTTTTACGCTCTGAAAACGCTTATTTCACCATATGCAGTCACATACCGGGACCAAATCACAGTGGTCACTGATGCTAAAAAGTGAAAAATCTGCCAATTTAGGGCATAAAAACACACAAAACCACCTTTTCCATCAAGAAGATGATGATTGCAGCCACTTGGCTGTGAAAATGTGCTTTTTGAGCTTTTTACGCTCTGAAAAGGCTTATTTCACCATATGCAGTCACATACAGGGACCAAATCACAGTGGTCACTCATGCTAAAAAAGTGAAAAATCTGCCAAAACAGGGCATAAAAAGACACAAAACCACCTTTTCCATCAAGAAGATGATGATTGCAGCCACTTGACACTGGAAAGTGTGCTTTTTGAGCTTTTTACGCTATGAAAACGCTTATTTCACCATATGCAGTCACATACAGGGACCAAATCACAGTGGTCACTCATGCTAAAAAAGTGAAAAATCTGCCAAAACAGGGCATAAAAAGACACAAAACCACCTTTTCCATCAAGAAGATGATGATTGCAGCCACTTGGCACTGGAAAGTGTGCTTTTTGAGCTTTTTACGCTCTGAAAATGCTTATTTCACCATATGCAGTCACATACCGGGACCAAATCACAGTGGTCACTGATGCTAAAAAGTGAAAAATCTGCCAATTTAGGGCATAAAAACACACAAAACCACCTTTTCCATCAAGAAGATGATGATTGCAGCCACTTGGCTGTGAAAAGTGTGCTTTTTGAGCTTTTTACGATCTGAAAACGCTTATTTCACCATATGCAGTCACATACCGGGACCAAATCACAGTGGTCACTGATGCTAAAAAAGTGAAAAATATGCCCAAACAGTGCATAAAAAGACACAAAACCACCTTTTCCATCAAGAAGATGATGATTGCAGCCACTTGGCTGTGAAAAGTGTGCTTTTTGAGCTTTTTACGCTCTGAAAACGCTTATTTCACCATATGCAGTCACATACCGGGACCAAATCAGAGTGGTCACTGATGCTAAAAAGTGAAAAATCTGCCAAAACAGGGCATAAAAAGACACAAAACCACCTTTTCCATCAAGAAGATGATGATTGCAGTCACTTGGCTGTGAAAGTGTGCTTTTTGAGCTTTTTACGCTCTGAAAACGCTTATTTCACCATATGCAGTCACATACAGGGACCAAATCACAGTGGTCACTCATGCTAAAAAAGTGAAAAATCTGCCCAAACAGGGCATAAAAAGACACAAAACCACCTTTTCCATTAAGAAGATGATGATTGCAGCCACTTGGCACTGGAAAGTGTGCTTTTTGAGCTTTTTACGCTCTGAAAATGCTTATTTCACCATATGCAGTCACATACAGGGACCAAATCACAGTGGTCACTCATGCTAAAAAAGAGAAAAATCTGCCAAAACAGGGCATAAAAAGACACAAAACCACCTTTTCCATCAAGAAGATGATGATTGCAGTCACTTGGCTGTGAAAGTGTGCTTTTTGAGCTTTTTACGCTCTGAAAACGCTTATTTCACCATATGCAGTCACATACCGGGACCAAATCAGAGTGGTCACTGATGCTAAAAAGTGAAAAATCTGCCAAAACAGGGCATAAAAAGACACAAAACCACCTTTTCCATCAAGAAGATGATGATTGCAGTCACTTGGCTGTGAAAGTGTGCTTTTTGAGCTTTTTACGCTCTGAAAACGCTTATTTCACCATATGCAGTCACATACCGGGACCAAATCACAGTGGTCACTGATGCTAAAAAGTGAAAAATCTGCCAATTTAGGGCATAAAAACACACAAAACCACCTTTTCCATCAAGAAGATGATGATTGCAGCCACTTGGCTGTGAAAATGTGCTTTTTGAGCTTTTTACGCTCTGAAAAGGCTTATTTCACCATATGCAGTCACATACAGGGACCAAATCACAGTGGTCACTCATGCTAAAAAAGTGAAAAATCTGCCAAAACAGGGCATAAAAAGACACAAAACCACCTTTTCCATCAAGAAGATGATGATTGCAGCCACTTGACACTGGAAAGTGTGCTTTTTGAGCTTTTTACGCTATGAAAACGCTTATTTCACCATATGCAGTCACATACAGGGACCAAATCACAGTGGTCACTCATGCTAAAAAAGTGAAAAATCTGCCAAAACAGGGCATAAAAAGACACAAAACCACCTTTTCCATCAAGAAGATGATGATTGCAGCCACTTGGCACTGGAAAGTGTGCTTTTTGAGCTTTTTACGCTCTGAAAATGCTTATTTCACCATATGCAGTCACATACCGGGACCAAATCACAGTGGTCACTGATGCTAAAAAGTGAAAAATCTGCCAATTTAGGGCATAAAAACACACAAAACCACCTTTTCCATCAAGAAGATGATGATTGCAGCCACTTGGCTGTGAAAAGTGTGCTTTTTGAGCTTTTTACGATCTGAAAACGCTTATTTCACCATATGCAGTCACATACCGGGACCAAATCACAGTGGTCACTGATGCTAAAAAAGTGAAAAATATGCCCAAACAGTGCATAAAAAGACACAAAACCACCTTTTCCATCAAGAAGATGATGATTGCAGCCACTTGGCTGTGAAAAGTGTGCTTTTTGAGCTTTTTACGCTCTGAAAACGTTTATTTCACCATATGCAGTCACATACAGGGCCCAAATCACAGAGTGGTCAGTGATGCTTAAAAGTGAAAAATCTGGCAAAACAGGGCATAAAAAGACACAAAACCACCTTTTCCATCAAGAAGATGATGATTGCAGCCACTTGGCTGTGAAAGTGTGCTTTTTGAGCTTTTTACGCTCTGAAAACGCTTATTTCACCATATGCAGTCACATACAGGGACCAAATCAGAGTGGTCACTCATGCTAAAAAGTGAAAAATCTGCCCAAACAGGGCATAAAAAGACACAAAACCACCTTTTCCATCAAGAAGATGATGATTGCAGCCACTTGGCACTGGAAAGTGTGCTTTTTGAGCTTTTTACGCTCTGAAAACGCTTATTTCACCATATGCAGTCACATACAGGGACCAAATCAGAGTGGTCACTCATGCTAAAAAGTGAAAAATCTGCCCAAACAGGGCATAAAAAGACACAAAACCACCTTTTCCATTAAGAAGATGATGATTGCAGCCACTTGGCACTGGAAAGTGTGCTTTTTGAGCTTTTTACGCTCTGAAAATGCTTATTTCACCATATGCAGTCACATACAGGGACCAAATCACAGTGGTCACTCATGCTAAAAAAGTGAAAAATCTGCCAAAACAGGGCATAAAAAGACACAAAACCACCTTTTCCATCAAGAAGATGATGATTGCAGCCACTTGGCTGTGAAAATGTGCTTTTTGAGCTTTTTACGCTCTGAAAAGGCTTATTTCACCATATGCAGTCACATACAGGGACCAAATCACAGTGGTCACTCATGCTAAAAAAGTGAAAAATCTGCCAAAACAGGGCATAAAAAGACACAAAACCACCTTTTCCATCAAGAAGATGATGATTGCAGCCACTTGGCTGTGAAAATGTGCTTTTTGAGCTTTTTACGCTCTGAAAAGGCTTATTTCACCATATGCAGTCACATACAGGGACCAAATCACAGTGGTCTCTCATGCTAAAAAAGTGAAAAATCTGCCAAAACAGGGCATAAAAAGACACAAAACCACCTTTTCCATCAAGAAGATGATGATTGCAGTCACTTGGCTGTGAAAGTGTGCTTTTTGAGCTTTTTACGCTCTGAAAACGCTTATTTCACCATATGCAGTCACATACCGGGACCAAATCAGAGTGGTCACTCATGCTAAAAAGTGAAAAATCTGCCAAAACAGGGCATAAAAAGACACAAAACCACCTTTTCCATCAAGAAGATGATGATTGCAGCCACTTGGCACTGGAAAGTGTGCTTTTTGAGCTTTTTACGCTCTGAAAACGCTTATTTCACCATATGCAGTCACATACAGGGACCAAATCACAGTGGTCACTCATGCTAAAAAAGTGAAAAATCTGCCAAAACAGGGCATAAAAAGACACAAAACCACCTTTTCCATCAAGAAGATGATGATTGCAGCCACTTGGCACTGGAAAGTGTGCTTTTTGAGCTATTTACGCTCTGAAAACGCTTATTTCACCATATGCAGTCACATACAGGGCCCAAATCACAGAGTGGTCAGTGATGCTTAAAAGTGAAAAATCAGGCAAAACAGGGCATAAAAAGACACAAAACCACCTTTTCCATCAAGAAGATGATGATTGCAGCCACTTGGCTGTGAAAAGTGTGCTTTTTGAGCTTTTTACGATCTGAAAACGCTTATTTCACCTTATGCAGTCACATACCGGGACCAAATCACAGTGGTCACTGATGCTAAAAAAGTGAAAAATATGCCCAAACAGTGCATAAAAAGACACAAAACCACCTTTTCCATCAAGAAGATGATGATTGCAGCCACTTGGCTGTGAAAAGTGTGCTTTTTGAGCTTTTTACGCTCTGAAAAGGCTTATTTCACCATATGCAGTCACATACAGGGCTCAAATCACAGAGTGGTCACTCATGCTTAAAAGTGAAAAATCTGGCAAAACAGGGCATAAAAAGACACAAAACCACGTTTTCCATCAAGAAGATGATGATTGCAGCCACTTGGCACTGGAAAGTGTGCTTTTTGAGCTTTTTACGCTCTGAAAACGCTTATTTCACCATATGCAGTCACATACAGGAACCAAATCACAGTGGTCACTCATGCTAAAAAAGTGAAAAATCTGCCAAAACAGGGCATAAAAAGACACAAAACCACCTTTTCCATCAAGAAGATGATGATTGCAGCCACTTGGCTGTGAAAAGTGTGCTTTTTGAGCTTTTTACGCTCTGAAAACGCTTATTTCACCATATGCAGTCACATACCGGGACCAAATCACAGTGGTCACTGATGCTAAAAGGTGAAAAATCTGGCAAAACAGGGCATAAAAAGACACAAAACCACCTTTTCCATCAAGAAGATGATGATTGCAGCCACTTGGCTGTGAAAAGTGTGCTTTTTGAGCTTTTTACGCTCTGAAAACGCTTATTTCACCATATGCAGTCACATACCGGGACCAAATCACAGTGGTCACTGATGCTAAAAAGTGAAAAATCTGCCAATTTAGGGCATAAAAAGACACAAAACCTCCTTTTCCATCAAGAAGATGATTATTGCAGCCACTTGGCTGTGAAAAGTGTGCTTTTTGAGCTTTTTACGCTCTGAAAACGCTTATTTCACCATATGCAGTCACATACCGGGACCAAATCACAGTGGTCACTCATGCTAAAAAGTGAAAAATCTGCCAATTTAGGGCATAAAAAGACACAAAACCACCTTTTCCATCAAGAAGATGATGATTGCAGCCACTTGGCTGTGAAAAGTGTGCTTTTTGAGCTTTTTACGCTCTGAAAACGCTTATTTCACCATATGCAGTCACATACCGGGACCAAATCACAGTGGTCACTCATGCTAAAAAGTGAAAAATCTGCCAAAACAGGGCATAAAAAGACACAAAACCACCTTTTCCATCAAGAAGATGATGATTGCAGCCACTTGGCTGTGAAAAGTGTGCTTTTTGAGCTTTTTACGATCTGAAAACGCTTATTTCACCTTATGCAGTCACATACCGGGACCAAATCACAGTGGTCACTGATGCTAAAAAAGTGAAAAATATGCCCAAACAGTGCATAAAAAGACACAAAACCACCTTTTCCATCAAGAAGATGATGATTGCAGCCACTTGGCTGTGAAAAGTGTGCTTTTTGAGCTTTTTACGCTCTGAAAAGGCTTATTTCACCATATGCAGTCACATACAGGGCTCAAATCACAGAGTGGTCACTCATGCTTAAAAGTGAAAAATCTGGCAAAACAGGGCATAAAAAGACACAAAACCACGTTTTCCATCAAGAAGATGATGATTGCAGCCACTTGGCACGGGAAAGTGTGCTTTTTGAGCTTTTTACGCTCTGAAAACGCTTATTTCACCATATGCAGTCACATACAGGGACCAAATCAGAGTGGTCACTGATGCTTAAAGGTGAAAAATCTGGCCAAACAGGGCATAAAAAGACACAAAACCACCTTTTCCATCAAGAAGGTGATGATTGCAGCCACTTGGCACTGGAAAGTGTGCTTTTTGAGCTTTTTACGCTCTGAAAATGCTTATTTCACCATATGCAGTCACATACAGGGACCAAATCACAGTGGTCACTCATGCTAAAAAAGAGAAAAATCTGCCAAAACAGGCCATAAAAAGACACAAAACCACCTTTTCCATCAAGAAGATGATGATTGCAGCCACTTGGCTGTGAAAAGTGTGCTTTTTGAGCTTTTTACGCTCTGAAAACGCTTATTTCACCATATGCAGTCACATACCGGGCCCAAATCAGAGTGGTCACTGATGCTAAAAAAGTGAAAAATCTGCCCAAACAGTGCATAAAAAGACACAAAACCACCTTTTCCATCAAGAAGATGATGAGTGCAGCCACTTGGCTGTGAAAGTGTGCTTTTTGAGCTTTTTACGCTCTGAAAACGTTTATTTCACCATATGCAGTCACATACCGGGACCAAATCACAGTGGTCACTCATGCTAAAAAGTGAAAAATCTGCCAAAACAGGGCATAAAAAGACACAAAACCACCTTTTCCATCAAGAAGATGATGATTGCAGCCACTTGGCTGTGAAAAGTGTGCTTTTTGAGCTTTTTACGCTCTGAAAACGCTTATTTCACCATATGCAGTCACATACAGGGACCAAATCACAGTGGTCACTGATGCTAAAAAGTGAAAAATCTGGCAAAACCGGGCATAAAAAGACACAAAACCACATTTTCCATCAAGAAGATGATGATTGCAGCCACTTGGCTGTGAAAGTGTGCTTTTTGAGCTTTTTACGCTCTGAAAACGCTTATTTCACCATATGCAGTCACATACAGGAACCAAATCACAGTGGTCACTCATGCTAAAAAAGTGAAAAATCTGCCAAAACAGGGCATAAAAAGACACAAAACCACCTTTTCCATCAAGAAGGTGATGATTGCAGCCACTTGGCACTGGAAAGTGTGCTTTTTGAGCTTTTTACGCTCTGAAAATGCTTATTTCACCATATGCAGTCACATACAGGGACCAAATCACAGTGGTCACTCATGCTAAAAAAGAGAAAAATCTGCCAAAACAGGGCATAAAAAGACACAAAACCACCTTTTCCATCAAGAAGATGATGATTGCAGCCACTTGGCTGTGAAAGTGTGCTTTTTGAGCTTTTTACGCTCTGAAAACGCTTATTTCACCATATGCAGTCACATACCGGGACCAAATCAGAGTGGTCACTGATGCTAAAAAGTGAAAAATCTGCCAAAACAGGGCATAAAAAGACACAAAACCACCTTTTCCATCAAGAAGATGATGATTGCAGTCACTTGGCTGTGAAAGTGTGCTTTTTGAGCTTTTTACGCTCTGAAAACGCTTATTTCACCATATGCAGTCACATACAGGGACCAAATCACAGTGGTCACTCATGCAAAAAAAGTGAAAAATCTGCCCAAACAGGGCATAAAAAGACACAAAACCACCTTTTCCATCAAGAAGATGATGATTGCAGTCACTTGGCTGTGAAAGTGTGCTTTTTGAGCTTTTTACACTCTGAAAACGCTTATTTCACCATATGCAGTCACATACAGGGACCAAATCACAGTGGTCACTCATGCTAAAAAAGTGAAAAATCTGCCAAAACAGGGCATAAAAAGACACAAAACCACCTTTTCCATCAAGAAGATGATGATTGCAGCCACTTGGCTGTGAAAGTGTGCTTTTTGAGCTTTTTACGCTCTGAAAACGCTTATTTCACCATATGCAGTCACATACCGGGACCAAATCAGAGTGGTCACTGATGCTAAAAAGTGAAAAATCTGCCCAAACAGGGCATAAAAAGACACAAAACCACCTTTTCCATTAAGAAGATGATGATTGCAGCCACTTGGCACTGGAAAGTGTGCTTTTTGAGCTTTTTACGCTCTGAAAATGCTTATTTCACCATATGCAGTCACATACAGGGACCAAATCACAGTGGTCACTCATGCTAAAAAAGAGAAAAATCTGCCAAAACAGGGCATAAAAAGACACAAAACCACCTTTTCCATCAAGAAGATGATGATTGCAGTCACTTGGCTGTGAAAGTGTGCTTTTTGAGCTTTTTACGCTCTGAAAACGCTTATTTCACCATATGCAGTCACATACCGGGACCAAATCAGAGTGGTCACTGATGCTAAAAAGTGAAAAATCTGCCAAAACAGGGCATAAAAAGACACAAAACCACCTTTTCCATCAAGAAGATGATGATTGCAGTCACTTGGCTGTGAAAGTGTGCTTTTTGAGCTTTTTACGCTCTGAAAACGCTTATTTCACCATATGCAGTCACATACCGGGACCAAATCACAGTGGTCACTGATGCTAAAAAGTGAAAAATCTGCCAATTTAGGGCATAAAAACACACAAAACCACCTTTTCCATCAAGAAGATGATGATTGCAGCCACTTGGCTGTGAAAATGTGCTTTTTGAGCTTTTTACGCTCTGAAAAGGCTTATTTCACCATATGCAGTCACATACAGGGACCAAATCACAGTGGTCACTCATGCTAAAAAAGTGAAAAATCTGCCAAAACAGGGCATAAAAAGACACAAAACCACCTTTTCCATCAAGAAGATGATGATTGCAGCCACTTGACACTGGAAAGTGTGCTTTTTGAGCTTTTTACGCTCTGAAAAGGCTTATTTCACCATATGCAGTCACATACAGGGACCAAATCACAGTGGTCACTCATGCTAAAAAAGTGAAAAATCTGCCAAAACAGGGCATAAAAAGACACAAAACCACCTTTTCCATCAAGAAGATGATGATTGCAGCCACTTGACACTGGAAAGTGTGCTTTTTGAGCTTTTTACGCTATGAAAACGCTTATTTCACCATATGCAGTCACATACCGGGCCCAAATCAGAGTGGTCACTGATGCTTAAAAGTGAAAAATCTGCCCAAACAGTGCATAAAAAGACACAAAACCACCTTTTCCATCAAGAAGATGATGATTGCAGCCACTTGGCTGTGAAAATGTGCTTTTTGAGCTTTTTACGCTCTGAAAAGGCTTATTTCACCATATGCAGTCACATACAGGGACCAAATCACAGTGGTCACTCATGCTAAAAAAGTGAAAAATCTGCCAAAACAGGGCATAAAAAGACACAAAACCACCTTTTCCATCAAGAAGATGATGATTGCAGCCACTTGGCTGTGAAAATGTGCTTTTTGAGCTTTTTACGCTCTGAAAAGGCTTATTTCACCATATGCAGTCACATACAGGGACCAAATCACAGTGGTCACTCATGCTAAAAAAGTGAAAAATCTGCCAAAACAGGGCATAAAAAGACACAAAACCACCTTTTCCATCAAGAAGATGATGATTGCAGCCACTTGACACTGGAAAGTGTGCTTTTTGAGCTTTTTACGCTATGAAAACGCTTATTTCACCATATGCAGTCACATACCGGGCCCAAATCAGAGTGGTCACTGATGCTTAAAAGTGAAAAATCTGCCCAAACAGTGCATAAAAAGACACAAAACCACCTTTTCCATCAAGAAGATGATGATTGCAGTCACTTGGCTGTGAAAGTGTGCTTTTTGAGCTTTTTACACTCTGAAAACGCTTATTTCACCATATGCAGTCACATACAGGGACCAAATCACAGTGGTCACTCATGCTAAAAAAGTGAAAAATCTGCCAAAACAGGGCATAAAAAGACACAAAACCACGTTTTCCATCAAGAAGATGATGATTGCAGCCACTTGGCACTGGAAAGTGTGCTTTTTGAGCTTTTTACGCTCTGAAAACGCTTATTTCACCATATGCAGTCACATACAGGGCCCAAATCACAGAGTGGTAATTGATGCTTAAAAGTGAAAAATCTGGCAAAACAGGGCATAAAAAGACACAAAACCACCTTTTCCATCAAGAAGATGATGATTGCAGCCACTTGGCACTGGAAAGTGTGCTTTTTGAGCTTTTTACGCTCTGAAAATGCTTATTTCACCATATGCAGTCACATACAGGGACCAAATCACAGTGGTCACTCATGCTAAAAAAGTGAAAAATCTGCCAAAACAGGGCATAAAAAGACACAAAACCACCTTTTCCATCAAGAAGATGATGATTGCAGCCACTTGGCACTGGAAAATGTGCTTTTTGAGCTATTTACGCTCTGAAAATGCTTATTTCACCATATGCAGTCACATACAGGGACCAAATCACAGTGGTCACTGATGCTAAAAAGTGAAAAATCTGGCAAAACCGGGCATAAAAAGACACAAAACCACATTTTCCATCAAGAAGATGATGATTGCAGCCACTTGGCTGTGAAAGTGTGCTTTTTGAGCTTTTTACGCTCTGAAAACGCTTATTTCACCATATGCAGTCACATACAGGAACCAAATCACAGTGGTCACTCATGCTAAAAAAGTGAAAAATCTGCCAAAACAGGGCATAAAAAGACACAAAACCACCTTTTCCATCAAGAAGGTGATGATTGCAGCCACTTGGCACTGGAAAGTGTGCTTTTTGAGCTTTTTACGCTCTGAAAATGCTTATTTCACCATATGCAGTCACATACAGGGACCAAATCACAGTGGTCACTCATGCTAAAAAAGAGAAAAATCTGCCAAAACAGGGCATAAAAAGACACAAAACCACCTTTTCCATCAAGAAGATGATGATTGCAGCCACTTGGCTGTGAAAGTGTGCTTTTTGAGCTTTTTACGCTCTGAAAACGCTTATTTCACCATATGCAGTCACATACCGGGACCAAATCAGAGTGGTCACTGATGCTAAAAAGTGAAAAATCTGCCAAAACAGGGCATAAAAAGACACAAAACCACCTTTTCCATCAAGAAGATGATGATTGCAGTCACTTGGCTGTGAAAGTGTGCTTTTTGAGCTTTTTACGCTCTGAAAACGCTTATTTCACCATATGCAGTCACATACAGGGACCAAATCACAGTGGTCACTCATGCTAAAAAAGTGAAAAATCTGCCCAAACAGGGCATAAAAAGACACAAAACCACCTTTTCCATTAAGAAGATGATGATTGCAGCCACTTGGCACTGGAAAGTGTGCTTTTTGAGCTTTTTACGCTCTGAAAATGCTTATTTCACCATATGCAGTCACATACAGGGACCAAATCACAGTGGTCACTCATGCTAAAAAAGAGAAAAATCTGCCAAAACAGGGCATAAAAAGACACAAAACCACCTTTTCCATCAAGAAGATGATGATTGCAGTCACTTGGCTGTGAAAGTGTGCTTTTTGAGCTTTTTACGCTCTGAAAACGCTTATTTCACCATATGCAGTCACATACCGGGACCAAATCAGAGTGGTCACTGATGCTAAAAAGTGAAAAATCTGCCAAAACAGGGCATAAAAAGACACAAAACCACCTTTTCCATCAAGAAGATGATGATTGCAGTCACTTGGCTGTGAAAGTGTGCTTTTTGAGCTTTTTACGCTCTGAAAACGCTTATTTCACCATATGCAGTCACATACCGGGACCAAATCACAGTGGTCACTGATGCTAAAAAGTGAAAAATCTGCCAATTTAGGGCATAAAAACACACAAAACCACCTTTTCCATCAAGAAGATGATGATTGCAGCCACTTGGCTGTGAAAATGTGCTTTTTGAGCTTTTTACGCTCTGAAAAGGCTTATTTCACCATATGCAGTCACATACAGGGACCAAATCACAGTGGTCACTCATGCTAAAAAAGTGAAAAATCTGCCAAAACAGGGCATAAAAAGACACAAAACCACCTTTTCCATCAAGAAGATGATGATTGCAGCCACTTGACACTGGAAAGTGTGCTTTTTGAGCTTTTTACGCTATGAAAACGCTTATTTCACCATATGCAGTCACATACAGGGACCAAATCACAGTGGTCACTCATGCTAAAAAAGTGAAAAATCTGCCAAAACAGGGCATAAAAAGACACAAAACCACCTTTTCCATCAAGAAGATGATGATTGCAGCCACTTGGCACTGGAAAGTGTGCTTTTTGAGCTTTTTACGCTCTGAAAATGCTTATTTCACCATATGCAGTCACATACCGGGACCAAATCACAGTGGTCACTGATGCTAAAAAGTGAAAAATCTGCCAATTTAGGGCATAAAAACACACAAAACCACCTTTTCCATCAAGAAGATGATGATTGCAGCCACTTGGCTGTGAAAAGTGTGCTTTTTGAGCTTTTTACGATCTGAAAACGCTTATTTCACCATATGCAGTCACATACCGGGACCAAATCACAGTGGTCACTGATGCTAAAAAAGTGAAAAATATGCCCAAACAGTGCATAAAAAGACACAAAACCACCTTTTCCATCAAGAAGATGATGATTGCAGCCACTTGGCTGTGAAAAGTGTGCTTTTTGAGCTTTTTACGCTCTGAAAACGCTTATTTCACCATATGCAGTCACATACCGGGACCAAATCAGAGTGGTCACTGATGCTAAAAAGTGAAAAATCTGCCAAAACAGGGCATAAAAAGACACAAAACCACCTTTTCCATCAAGAAGATGATGATTGCAGTCACTTGGCTGTGAAAGTGTGCTTTTTGAGCTTTTTACGCTCTGAAAACGCTTATTTCACCATATGCAGTCACATACAGGGACCAAATCACAGTGGTCACTCATGCTAAAAAAGTGAAAAATCTGCCCAAACAGGGCATAAAAAGACACAAAACCACCTTTTCCATTAAGAAGATGATGATTGCAGCCACTTGGCACTGGAAAGTGTGCTTTTTGAGCTTTTTACGCTCTGAAAATGCTTATTTCACCATATGCAGTCACATACAGGGACCAAATCACAGTGGTCACTCATGCTAAAAAAGAGAAAAATCTGCCAAAACAGGGCATAAAAAGACACAAAACCACCTTTTCCATCAAGAAGATGATGATTGCAGTCACTTGGCTGTGAAAGTGTGCTTTTTGAGCTTTTTACGCTCTGAAAACGCTTATTTCACCATATGCAGTCACATACCGGGACCAAATCAGAGTGGTCACTGATGCTAAAAAGTGAAAAATCTGCCAAAACAGGGCATAAAAAGACACAAAACCACCTTTTCCATCAAGAAGATGATGATTGCAGTCACTTGGCTGTGAAAGTGTGCTTTTTGAGCTTTTTACGCTCTGAAAACGCTTATTTCACCATATGCAGTCACATACCGGGACCAAATCACAGTGGTCACTGATGCTAAAAAGTGAAAAATCTGCCAATTTAGGGCATAAAAACACACAAAACCACCTTTTCCATCAAGAAGATGATGATTGCAGCCACTTGGCTGTGAAAATGTGCTTTTTGAGCTTTTTACGCTCTGAAAAGGCTTATTTCACCATATGCAGTCACATACAGGGACCAAATCACAGTGGTCACTCATGCTAAAAAAGTGAAAAATCTGCCAAAACAGGGCATAAAAAGACACAAAACCACCTTTTCCATCAAGAAGATGATGATTGCAGCCACTTGACACTGGAAAGTGTGCTTTTTGAGCTTTTTACGCTATGAAAACGCTTATTTCACCATATGCAGTCACATACAGGGACCAAATCACAGTGGTCACTCATGCTAAAAAAGTGAAAAATCTGCCAAAACAGGGCATAAAAAGACACAAAACCACCTTTTCCATCAAGAAGATGATGATTGCAGCCACTTGGCACTGGAAAGTGTGCTTTTTGAGCTTTTTACGCTCTGAAAATGCTTATTTCACCATATGCAGTCACATACCGGGACCAAATCACAGTGGTCACTGATGCTAAAAAGTGAAAAATCTGCCAATTTAGGGCATAAAAACACACAAAACCACCTTTTCCATCAAGAAGATGATGATTGCAGCCACTTGGCTGTGAAAAGTGTGCTTTTTGAGCTTTTTACGATCTGAAAACGCTTATTTCACCATATGCAGTCACATACCGGGACCAAATCACAGTGGTCACTGATGCTAAAAAAGTGAAAAATATGCCCAAACAGTGCATAAAAAGACACAAAACCACCTTTTCCATCAAGAAGATGATGATTGCAGCCACTTGGCTGTG
The DNA here is from genome assembly GCF_056507025.1 of Lutjanus erythropterus. Lineage (NCBI taxonomy): Eukaryota > Metazoa > Chordata > Actinopteri > Lutjaniformes > Lutjanidae > Lutjanus > Lutjanus erythropterus. The sequence continues at coordinate 206,018 of NC_139343.1, forward strand.
AAAAGTGTGCTTTTTGAGCTTTTTACGCTCTGAAAACGTTTATTTCACCATATGCAGTCACATACAGGGCCCAAATCACAGAGTGGTCAGTGATGCTTAAAAGTGAAAAATCTGGCAAAACAGGGCATAAAAAGACACAAAACCACCTTTTCCATCAAGAAGATGATGATTGCAGCCACTTGGCTGTGAAAGTGTGCTTTTTGAGCTTTTTACGCTCTGAAAACGCTTATTTCACCATATGCAGTCACATACAGGGACCAAATCAGAGTGGTCACTCATGCTAAAAAGTGAAAAATCTGCCCAAACAGGGCATAAAAAGACACAAAACCACCTTTTCCATCAAGAAGATGATGATTGCAGCCACTTGGCACTGGAAAGTGTGCTTTTTGAGCTTTTTACGCTCTGAAAACGCTTATTTCACCATATGCAGTCACATACAGGGACCAAATCAGAGTGGTCACTCATGCTAAAAAGTGAAAAATCTGCCCAAACAGGGCATAAAAAGACACAAAACCACCTTTTCCATTAAGAAGATGATGATTGCAGCCACTTGGCACTGGAAAGTGTGCTTTTTGAGCTTTTTACGCTCTGAAAATGCTTATTTCACCATATGCAGTCACATACAGGGACCAAATCACAGTGGTCACTCATGCTAAAAAAGTGAAAAATCTGCCAAAACAGGGCATAAAAAGACACAAAACCACCTTTTCCATCAAGAAGATGATGATTGCAGCCACTTGGCTGTGAAAATGTGCTTTTTGAGCTTTTTACGCTCTGAAAAGGCTTATTTCACCATATGCAGTCACATACAGGGACCAAATCACAGTGGTCACTCATGCTAAAAAAGTGAAAAATCTGCCAAAACAGGGCATAAAAAGACACAAAACCACCTTTTCCATCAAGAAGATGATGATTGCAGCCACTTGGCTGTGAAAATGTGCTTTTTGAGCTTTTTACGCTCTGAAAAGGCTTATTTCACCATATGCAGTCACATACAGGGACCAAATCACAGTGGTCACTCATGCTAAAAAAGTGAAAAATCTGCCAAAACAGGGCATAAAAAGACACAAAACCACCTTTTCCATCAAGAAGATGATGATTGCAGTCACTTGGCTGTGAAAGTGTGCTTTTTGAGCTTTTTACGCTCTGAAAACGCTTATTTCACCATATGCAGTCACATACCGGGACCAAATCAGAGTGGTCACTCATGCTAAAAAGTGAAAAATCTGCCAAAACAGGGCATAAAAAGACACAAAACCACCTTTTCCATCAAGAAGATGATGATTGCAGCCACTTGGCACTGGAAAGTGTGCTTTTTGAGCTTTTTACGCTCTGAAAACGCTTATTTCACCATATGCAGTCACATACAGGGACCAAATCACAGTGGTCACTCATGCTAAAAAAGTGAAAAATCTGCCAAAACAGGGCATAAAAAGACACAAAACCACCTTTTCCATCAAGAAGATGATGATTGCAGCCACTTGGCACTGGAAAGTGTGCTTTTTGAGCTATTTACGCTCTGAAAACGCTTATTTCACCATATGCAGTCACATACAGGGCCCAAATCACAGAGTGGTCAGTGATGCTTAAAAGTGAAAAATCAGGCAAAACAGGGCATAAAAAGACACAAAACCACCTTTTCCATCAAGAAGATGATGATTGCAGCCACTTGGCTGTGAAAAGTGTGCTTTTTGAGCTTTTTACGATCTGAAAACGCTTATTTCACCTTATGCAGTCACATACCGGGACCAAATCACAGTGGTCACTGATGCTAAAAAAGTGAAAAATATGCCCAAACAGTGCATAAAAAGACACAAAACCACCTTTTCCATCAAGAAGATGATGATTGCAGCCACTTGGCTGTGAAAAGTGTGCTTTTTGAGCTTTTTACGCTCTGAAAAGGCTTATTTCACCATATGCAGTCACATACAGGGCTCAAATCACAGAGTGGTCACTCATGCTTAAAAGTGAAAAATCTGGCAAAACAGGGCATAAAAAGACACAAAACCACGTTTTCCATCAAGAAGATGATGATTGCAGCCACTTGGCACTGGAAAGTGTGCTTTTTGAGCTTTTTACGCTCTGAAAACGCTTATTTCACCATATGCAGTCACATACAGGAACCAAATCACAGTGGTCACTCATGCTAAAAAAGTGAAAAATCTGCCAAAACAGGGCATAAAAAGACACAAAACCACCTTTTCCATCAAGAAGATGATGATTGCAGCCACTTGGCTGTGAAAAGTGTGCTTTTTGAGCTTTTTACGCTCTGAAAACGCTTATTTCACCATATGCAGTCACATACCGGGACCAAATCACAGTGGTCACTGATGCTAAAAGGTGAAAAATCTGGCAAAACAGGGCATAAAAAGACACAAAACCACCTTTTCCATCAAGAAGATGATGATTGCAGCCACTTGGCTGTGAAAAGTGTGCTTTTTGAGCTTTTTACGCTCTGAAAACGCTTATTTCACCATATGCAGTCACATACAGGGACCAAATCACAGTGGTCACTGATGCTTAAAGGTGAAAAATCTGGCCAAACAGGGCATAAAAACACACAAAACCACGTTTTCCATCAAGAAGATGATGATTGCAGCCACTTGGCTGTGAAAGTGTGCTTTTTGAGCTTTTTACGCTCTGAAAACGCTTATTTCACCATATGCAGTCACATACAGGGACCAAATCAGAGTGGTCACTGATGCTTAAAGGTGAAAAATCTGGCCAAACAGGGCATAAAAAGACACAAAACCACCTTTTCCATCAAGAAGGTGATGATTGCAGCCACTTGGCACTGGAAAGTGTGCTTTTTGAGCTTTTTACGCTCTGAAAATGCTTATTTCACCATATGCAGTCACATACCGGGACCAAATCAGAGTGGTCACTCATGCTAAAAAGTGAAAAATCTGCCAATTTAGGGCATAAAAAGACACAAAACCACCTTTTCCATCAAGAAGATGATGATTGCAGCCACTTGGCTGTGAAAAGTGTGCTTTTTGAGCTTTTTACGCTCTGAAAACGCTTATTTCACCATATGCAGTCACATACCGGGACCAAATCACAGTGGTCACTGATGCTAAAAAGTGAAAAATCTGCCAATTTAGGGCATAAAAAGACACAAAACCTCCTTTTCCATCAAGAAGATGATTATTGCAGCCACTTGGCTGTGAAAAGTGTGCTTTTTGAGCTTTTTACGCTCTGAAAACGCTTATTTCACCATATGCAGTCACATACCGGGACCAAATCACAGTGGTCACTCATGCTAAAAAGTGAAAAATCTGCCAATTTAGGGCATAAAAAGACACAAAACCACCTTTTCCATCAAGAAGATGATGATTGCAGCCACTTGGCTGTGAAAAGTGTGCTTTTTGAGCTTTTTACGCTCTGAAAACGCTTATTTCACCATATGCAGTCACATACCGGGACCAAATCACAGTGGTCACTCATGCTAAAAAGTGAAAAATCTGCCAAAACAGGGCATAAAAAGACACAAAACCACCTTTTCCATCAAGAAGATGATGATTGCAGCCACTTGGCTGTGAAAAGTGTGCTTTTTGAGCTTTTTACGATCTGAAAACGCTTATTTCACCTTATGCAGTCACATACCGGGACCAAATCACAGTGGTCACTGATGCTAAAAAAGTGAAAAATATGCCCAAACAATGCATAAAAAGACACAAAACCACCTTTTCCATCAAGAAGATGATGATTGCAGCCACTTGGCTGTGAAAAGTGTGCTTTTTGAGCTTTTTACGCTCTGAAAAGGCTTATTTCACCATATGCAGTCACATACAGGGCTCAAATCACAGAGTGGTCACTCATGCTTAAAAGTGAAAAATCTGGCAAAACAGGGCATAAAAAGACACAAAACCACGTTTTCCATCAAGAAGATGATGATTGCAGCCACTTGGCACGGGAAAGTGTGCTTTTTGAGCTTTTTACGCTCTGAAAACGCTTATTTCACCATATGCAGTCACATACAGGGACCAAATCAGAGTGGTCACTGATGCTTAAAGGTGAAAAATCTGGCCAAACAGGGCATAAAAAGACACAAAACCACCTTTTCCATCAAGAAGGTGATGATTGCAGCCACTTGGCACTGGAAAGTGTGCTTTTTGAGCTTTTTACGCTCTGAAAATGCTTATTTCACCATATGCAGTCACATACAGGGACCAAATCACAGTGGTCACTCATGCTAAAAAAGAGAAAAATCTGCCAAAACAGGCCATAAAAAGACACAAAACCACCTTTTCCATCAAGAAGATGATGATTGCAGCCACTTGGCTGTGAAAAGTGTGCTTTTTGAGCTTTTTACGCTCTGAAAACGCTTATTTCACCATATGCAGTCACATACCGGGCCCAAATCAGAGTGGTCACTGATGCTAAAAAAGTGAAAAATCTGCCCAAACAGTGCATAAAAAGACACAAAACCACCTTTTCCATCAAGAAGATGATGAGTGCAGCCACTTGGCTGTGAAAGTGTGCTTTTTGAGCTTTTTACGCTCTGAAAACGTTTATTTCACCATATGCAGTCACATACCGGGACCAAATCACAGTGGTCACTCATGCTAAAAAGTGAAAAATCTGCCAAAACAGGGCATAAAAAGACACAAAACCACCTTTTCCATCAAGAAGATGATGATTGCAGCCACTTGGCTGTGAAAAGTGTGCTTTTTGAGCTTTTTACGCTCTGAAAACGCTTATTTCACCATATGCAGTCACATACAGGGACCAAATCACAGTGGTCACTGATGCTAAAAAGTGAAAAATCTGGCAAAACCGGGCATAAAAAGACACAAAACCACCTTTTCCATCAAGAAGATGATGATTGCAGCCACTTGGCTGTGAAAGTGTGCTTTTTGAGCTTTTTACGCTCTGAAAACGCTTATTTCACCATATGCAGTCACATACAGGAACCAAATCACAGTGGTCACTCATGCTAAAAAAGTGAAAAATCTGCCAAAACAGGGCATAAAAAGACACAAAACCACCTTTTCCATCAAGAAGATGATGATTGCAGCCACTTGGCTGTGAAAAGTGTGCTTTTTGAGCTTTTTACGCTCTGAAAACGCTTATTTCACCATATGCAGTCACATACAGGGCTCAAATCACAGAGTGGTCACTCATGCTTAAAAGTGAAAAATCTGGCAAAACAGGGCATAAAAAGACACAAAACCACGTTTTCCATCAAGAAGATGATGATTGCAGCCACTTGGCACTGGAAAGTGTGCTTTTTGAGCTTTTTACGCTCTGAAAACGCTTATTTCACCATATGCAGTCACATACAGGGACCAAATCAGAGTGGTCACTGATGCTTAAAGGTGAAAAATCTGGCCAAACAGGGCATAAAAAGACACAAAACCACCTTTTCCATCAAGAAGGTGATGATTGCAGCCACTTGGCACTGGAAAGTGTGCTTTTTGAGCTTTTTACGCTCTGAAAATGCTTATTTCACCATATGCAGTCACATACAGGGACCAAATCACAGTGGTCACTCATGCTAAAAAAGAGAAAAATCTGCCAAAACAGGGCATAAAAAGACACAAAACCACCTTTTCCATCAAGAAGATGATGATTGCAGCCACTTGGCTGTGAAAAGTGTGCTTTTTGAGCTTTTTACGCTCTGAAAACGCTTATTTCACCATATGCAGTCACATACCGGGCCCAAATCAGAGTGGTCAGTGATGCTTAAAAGTGAAAAATCTGGCAAAACAGGGCATAAAAAGACACAAAACCACCTTTTCCATCAAGAAGATGATGATTGCAGCCACTTGGCTGTGAAAGTGTGCTTTTTGAGCTTTTTACGCTCTGAAAACGCTTATTTCACCATATGCAGTCACATACCGGGACCAAATCAGAGTGGTCACTCATGCTAAAAAGTGAAAAATCTGCCCAAACAGGGCATAAAAAGACACAAAACCACCTTTTCCATTAAGAAGATGATGATTGCAGCCACTTGGCACTGGAAAGTGTGCTCTTTGAGCTTTTTACGCTCTGAAAATGCTTATTTCACCATATGCAGTCACATACAGGGACCAAATCACAGTGGTCACTCATGCTAAAAAAGTGAAAAATCTGCCCAAACAGGGCATAAAAAGACACAAAACCACCTTTTCCATCAAGAAGATGATGATTGCAGCCACTTGACACTGGAAAGTGTGCTTTTTGAGCTTTTTACGCTATGAAAACGCTTATTTCACCATATGCAGTCACATACAGGGACCAAATCACAGTGGTCACTCATGCTAAAAAAGTGAAAAATCTGCCCAAACAGGGCATAAAAAGACACAAAACCACCTTTTCCATCAAGAAGATGATGATTGCAGTCACTTGGCTGTGAAAGTGTGCTTTTTGAGCTTTTTACACTCTGAAAACGCTTATTTCACCATATGCAGTCACATACAGGGACCAAATCACAGTGGTCACTCATGCTAAAAAAGTGAAAAATCTGCCAAAACAGGGCATAAAAAGACACAAAACCACCTTTTCCATCAAGAAGATGATGATTGCAGCCACTTGGCACTGGAAAGTGTGCTTTTTGAGCTTTTTACGCTCTGAAAACGCTTATTTCACCATATGCAGTCACATACAGGGCCCAAATCACAGAGTGGTCATTGATGCTTAAAAGTGAAAAATCTGGCAAAACAGGGCATAAAAAGACACAAAACCACCTTTTCCATCAAGAAGATGATGATTGCAGCCACTTGGCACTGGAAAGTGTGCTTTTTGAGCTTTTTACGCTCTGAAAATGCTTATTTCACCATATGCAGTCACATACCGGGACCAAATCACAGTGGTCACTGATGCTAAAAAGTGAAAAATCTGCCAATTTAGGGCATAAAAACACACAAAACCACCTTTTCCATCAAGAAGATGATGATTGCAGCCACTTGGCTGCGAAAAGTGTGCTTTTTGAGCTTTTTACGATCTGAAAACGCTTATTTCACCATATGCAGTCACATACCGGGACCAAATCACAGTGGTCACTGATGCTAAAAAAGTGAAAAATATGCCCAAACAGTGCATAAAAAGACACAAAACCACCTTTTCCATCAAGAAGATGATGATTGCAGCCACTTGGCACTGGAAAGTGTGCTTTTTGAGCTTTTTACGCTCTGAAAATGCTTATTTCACCATATGCAGTCACATACAGGGACCAAATCACAGTGGTCACTCATGCTAAAAAAGTGAAAAATCTGCCAAAACAGGGCATAAAAAGACACAAAACCACCTTTTCCATCAAGAAGATGATGATTGCAGTCACTTGGCTGTGAAAGTGTGCTTTTTGAGCTTTTTACGCTCTGAAAATGCTTATTTCACCATATGCAGTCACATACAGGGACCAAATCACAGTGGTCACTCATGCTAAAAAAGTGAAAAATCTGCCAAAACAGGGCATAAAAAGACACAAAACCACCTTTTCCATTAAGAAGATGATGATTGCAGCCACTTGGCTGTGAAAGTGTGCTTTTTTGAGCTTTTTACGCTCTGAAAACGCTTATTTCACCATATGCAGTCACATACAGGGACCAAATCACAGTGGTCACTCATGCTAAAAAAGTGAAAAATCTGCCAAAACAGGGCATAAAAAGACACAAAACCACCTTTTCCATCAAGAAGATGATGATTGCAGCCACTTGACACTGGAAAGTGTGCTTTTTGAGCTTTTTACGCTATGAAAACGCTTATTTCACCATATGCAGTCACATACCGGGCCCAAATCAGAGTGGTCACTGATGCTAAAAAAGTGAAAAATCTGCCCAAACAGTGCATAAAAAGACACAAAACCACCTTTTCCATCAAGAAGATGATGATTGCAGTCACTTGGCTGTGAAAGTGTGCTTTTTGAGCTTTTTACGCTCTGAAAACGCTTATTTCACCATATGCAGTCACATACAGGGAACAAATCACAGTGGTCACTCATGCTAAAAAAGTGAAAAATCTGCCAAAACAGGGCATAAAAAGACACAAAACCACCTTTTCCATCAAGAAGATGATGATTGCAGCCACTTGGCACTGGAAAGTGTGCTTTTTGAGCTATTTACGCTCTGAAAACGCTTATTTCACCATATGCAGTCACATACAGGGCCCAAATCACAGAGTGGTCAGTGATGCTTAAAAGTGAAAAATCTGGCAAAACAGGGCATAAAAAGACACAAAACCACCTTTTCCATCAAGAAGATGATGATTGCAGCCACTTGGCTGTGAAAGTGTGCTTTTTGAGCTTTTTACGCTCTGAAAAGGCTTATTTCACCATATGCAGTCACATACCGGGACCAAATCACCGTGGTCACTCATGCTAAAAAAGTGAAAAATCTGCCAAAACAGGGCATAAAAAGACACAAAACCACCTTTTCCATCAAGAAGATGATGATTGCAGCCACTTGGCTGTGAAAATGTGCTTTTTGAGCTTTTTACGCTCTGAAAAGGCTTATTTCACCATATGCAGTCACATACAGGGACCAAATCACAGTGGTCACTCATGCTAAAAAAGTGAAAAATCTGCCAAAACAGGGCATAAAAAGACACAAAACCACCTTTTCCATCAAGAAGATGATGATTGCAGCCACTTGACACTGGAAAGTGTGCTTTTTGAGCTTTTTACGCTATGAAAACGCTTATTTCACCATATGCAGTCACATACCGGGCCCAAATCAGAGTGGTCACTGATGCTAAAAAAGTGAAAAATCTGCCCAAACAGTGCATAAAAAGACACAAAACCACCTTTTCCATCAAGAAGATGATGATTGCAGTCACTTGGCTGTGAAAGTGTGCTTTTTGAGCTTTTTACACTCTGAAAACGCTTATTTCACCATATGCAGTCACATACAGGGACCAAATGACAGTGGTCACTCATGCTAAAAAAGTGAAAAATCTGCCAAAACAGGGCATAAAAAGACACAAAACCACCTTTTCCATCAAGAAGATGATGATTGCAGCCACTTGGCTGTGAAAAGTGTGCTTTTTGAGCTTTTTACGCTCTGAAAACGCTTATTTCACCATATGCAGTCACATACCGGGACCAAATCACAGTGGTCACTCATGCTAAAAAGTGAAAAATCTGCCAATTTAGGGCATAAAAACACACAAAACCACCTTTTCCATCAAGAAGATGATGATTGCAGCCACTTGGCTGTGAAAAGTGTGCTTTTTGAGCTTTTTACGATCTGAAAACGCTTATTTCACCTTATGCAGTCACATACCGGGACCAAATCACAGTGGTCACTGATGCTAAAAAAGTGAAAAATATGCCCAAACAGGGCATAAAAAGACACAAAACCACCTTTTCCATCAAGAAGATGATGATTGCAGCCACTTGACACTGGAAAGTGTGCTTTTTGAGCTTTTTACGCTATGAAAACGCTTATTTCACCATATGCAGTCACATACAGGGACCAAATCACAGTGGTCACTCATGCTAAAAAAGTGAAAAATCTGCCCAAACAGGGCATAAAAAGACACAAAACCACCTTTTCCATCAAGAAGATGATGATTGCAGTCACTTGGCTGTGAAAGTGTGCTTTTTGAGCTTTTTACACTCTGAAAACGCTTATTTCACCATATGCAGTCACATACAGGGACCAAATCACAGTGGTCACTCATGCTAAAAAAGTGAAAAATCTGCCAAAACAGGGCATAAAAAGACACAAAACCACCTTTTCCATCAAGAAGATGATGATTGCAGCCACTTGGCACTGGAAAGTGTGCTTTTTGAGCTTTTTACGCTCTGAAAACGCTTATTTCACCATATGCAGTCACATACAGGGCCCAAATCACAGAGTGGTCATTGATGCTTAAAAGTGAAAAATCTGGCAAAACAGGGCATAAAAAGACACAAAACCACCTTTTCCATCAAGAAGATGATGATTGCAGCCACTTGGCACTGGAAAGTGTGCTTTTTGAGCTTTTTACGCTCTGAAAATGCTTATTTCACCATATGCAGTCACATACCGGGACCAAATCACAGTGGTCACTGATGCTAAAAAGTGAAAAATCTGCCAATTTAGGGCATAAAAACACACAAAACCACCTTTTCCATCAAGAAGATGATGATTGCAGCCACTTGGCTGCGAAAAGTGTGCTTTTTGAGCTTTTTACGATCTGAAAACGCTTATTTCACCATATGCAGTCACATACCGGGACCAAATCACAGTGGTCACTGATGCTAAAAAAGTGAAAAATATGCCCAAACAGTGCATAAAAAGACACAAAACCACCTTTTCCATCAAGAAGATGATGATTGCAGCCACTTGGCACTGGAAAGTGTGCTTTTTGAGCTTTTTACGCTCTGAAAATGCTTATTTCACCATATGCAGTCACATACAGGGACCAAATCACAGTGGTCACTCATGCTAAAAAAGTGAAAAATCTGCCAAAACAGGGCATAAAAAGACACAAAACCACCTTTTCCATCAAGAAGATGATGATTGCAGTCACTTGGCTGTGAAAGTGTGCTTTTTGAGCTTTTTACGCTCTGAAAATGCTTATTTCACCATATGCAGTCACATACAGGGACCAAATCACAGTGGTCACTCATGCTAAAAAAGTGAAAAATCTGCCAAAACAGGGCATAAAAAGACACAAAACCACCTTTTCCATTAAGAAGATGATGATTGCAGCCACTTGGCTGTGAAAGTGTGCTTTTTTGAGCTTTTTACGCTCTGAAAACGCTTATTTCACCATATGCAGTCACATACAGGGACCAAATCACAGTGGTCACTCATGCTAAAAAAGTGAAAAATCTGCCAAAACAGGGCATAAAAAGACACAAAACCACCTTTTCCATCAAGAAGATGATGATTGCAGCCACTTGACACTGGAAAGTGTGCTTTTTGAGCTTTTTACGCTATGAAAACGCTTATTTCACCATATGCAGTCACATACCGGGCCCAAATCAGAGTGGTCACTGATGCTAAAAAAGTGAAAAATCTGCCCAAACAGTGCATAAAAAGACACAAAACCACCTTTTCCATCAAGAAGATGATGATTGCAGTCACTTGGCTGTGAAAGTGTGCTTTTTGAGCTTTTTACGCTCTGAAAACGCTTATTTCACCATATGCAGTCACATACAGGGAACAAATCACAGTGGTCACTCATGCTAAAAAAGTGAAAAATCTGCCAAAACAGGGCATAAAAAGACACAAAACCACCTTTTCCATCAAGAAGATGATGATTGCAGCCACTTGGCACTGGAAAGTGTGCTTTTTGAGCTATTTACGCTCTGAAAACGCTTATTTCACCATATGCAGTCACATACAGGGCCCAAATCACAGAGTGGTCAGTGATGCTTAAAAGTGAAAAATCTGGCAAAACAGGGCATAAAAAGACACAAAACCACCTTTTCCATCAAGAAGATGATGATTGCAGCCACTTGGCTGTGAAAGTGTGCTTTTTGAGCTTTTTACGCTCTGAAAAGGCTTATTTCACCATATGCAGTCACATACCGGGACCAAATCACCGTGGTCACTCATGCTAAAAAAGTGAAAAATCTGCCAAAACAGGGCATAAAAAGACACAAAACCACCTTTTCCATCAAGAAGATGATGATTGCAGCCACTTGGCTGTGAAAATGTGCTTTTTGAGCTTTTTACGCTCTGAAAAGGCTTATTTCACCATATGCAGTCACATACAGGGACCAAATCACAGTGGTCACTCATGCTAAAAAAGTGAAAAATCTGCCAAAACAGGGCATAAAAAGACACAAAACCACCTTTTCCATCAAGAAGATGATGATTGCAGCCACTTGACACTGGAAAGTGTGCTTTTTGAGCTTTTTACGCTATGAAAACGCTTATTTCACCATATGCAGTCACATACCGGGCCCAAATCAGAGTGGTCACTGATGCTAAAAAAGTGAAAAATCTGCCCAAACAGTGCATAAAAAGACACAAAACCACCTTTTCCATCAAGAAGATGATGATTGCAGTCACTTGGCTGTGAAAGTGTGCTTTTTGAGCTTTTTACACTCTGAAAACGCTTATTTCACCATATGCAGTCACATACAGGGACCAAATGACAGTGGTCACTCATGCTAAAAAAGTGAAAAATCTGCCAAAACAGGGCATAAAAAGACACAAAACCACCTTTTCCATCAAGAAGATGATGATTGCAGTCACTTGGCTGTGAAAGTGTGCTTTTTGAGCTTTTTACACTCTGAAAACGCTTATTTCACCATATGCAGTCACATACAGGGACCAAATGACAGTGGTCACTCATGCTAAAAAAGTGAAAAATCTGCCAAAACAGGGCATAAAAAGACACAAAACCACCTTTTCCATCAAGAAGATGATGATTGCAGCCACTTGGCTGTGAAAAGTGTGCTTTTTGAGCTTTTTACGCTCTGAAAACGCTTATTTCACCATATGCAGTCACATACCGGGACCAAATCACAGTGGTCACTCATGCTAAAAAGTGAAAAATCTGCCAATTTAGGGCATAAAAACACACAAAACCACCTTTTCCATCAAGAAGATGATGATTGCAGCCACTTGGCTGTGAAAAGTGTGCTTTTTGAGCTTTTTACGATCTGAAAACGCTTATTTCACCTTATGCAGTCACATACCGGGACCAAATCACAGTGGTCACTGATGCTAAAAAAGTGAAAAATATGCCCAAACAGTGCATAAAAAGACACAAAACCACCTTTTCCATCAAGAAGATGATGATTGCAGCCACTTGGCTGTGAAAAGTGTGCTTTTTGAGCTTTTTACGCTCTGAAAAGGCTTATTTCACCATATGCAGTCACATACAGGGCTCAAATCACAGAGTGGTCACTCATGCTTAAAAGTGAAAAATTTGGCAAAACAGGGCATAAAAAGACACAAAACCACGTTTTCCATCAAGAAGATGATGATTGCAGCCACTTGGCACTGGAAAGTGTGCTTTTTGAGCTTTTTACGCTCTGAAAACGCTTATTTCACCATATGCAGTCACATACAGGGACCAAATCAGAGTGGTCACTGATGCTTAAAGGTGAAAAATCTGGCCAAACAGGGCATAAAAAGACACAAAACCACCTTTTCCATCAAGAAGGTGATGATTGCAGCCACTTGGCACTGCAAAGTGTGCTTTTTGAGCTTTTTACGCTCTGAAAATGCTTATTTCACCATATGCAGTCACATACCGGGACCAAATCAGAGTGGTCACTCATGCTAAAAAGTGAAAAATCTGCCAATTTAGGGCATAAAAAGACACAAAACCACCTTTTCCATCAAGAAGATGATGAATGCAGCCACTTGGCTGTGAAAAGTGTGCTTTTTGAGCTTTTTACGCTCTGAAAACACTTATTTCACCATATGCAGTCACATACCGGGACCAAATCACAGTGGTCACTGATGCTAAAAAGTGAAAAATCTGCCAATTTAGGGCATAAAAAGACACAAAACCTCCTTTTCCATCAAGAAGATGATGATTGCAGCCACTTGGCTGTGAAAAGTGTGCTTTTTGAGCTTTTTACGCTCTGAAAACGCTTATTTCACCATATGCAGTCACATACCGGGACCAAATCACAGTGGTCACTCATGCTAAAAAGTGAAAAATCTGCCAATTTAGGGCATAAAAAGACACAAAACCACCTTTTCCATCAAGAAGATGATGATTGCAGCCACTTGGCTGTGAAAAGTGTGCTTTTTGAGCTTTTTACGCTCTGAAAACGCTTATTTCACCATATGCAGTCACATACCGGGACCAAATCACAGTGGTCACTCATGCTAAAAAGTGAAAAATCTGCCAAAACAGGGCATAAAAAGACACAAAACCACCTTTTCCATCAAGAAGATGATGATTGCAGCCACTTGGCTGTGAAAAGTGTGCTTTTTGAGCTTTTTACGATCTGAAAACGCTTATTTCACCTTATGCAGTCACATACCGGGACCAAATCACAGTGGTCACTGATGCTAAAAAAGTGAAAAATATGCCCAAACAGTGCATAAAAAGACACAAAACCACCTTTTCCATCAAGAAGATGATGATTGCAGCCACTTGGCTGTGAAAAGTGTGCTTTTTGAGCTTTTTACGCTCTGAAAAGGCTTATTTCACCATATGCAGTCACATACAGGGCTCAAATCACAGAGTGGTCACTCATGCTTAAAAGTGAAAAATCTGGCAAAACAGGGCATAAAAAGACACAAAACCACGTTTTCCATCAAGAAGATGATGATTGCAGCCACTTGGCACTGGAAAGTGTGCTTTTTGAGCTTTTTACGCTCTGAAAACGCTTATTTCACCATATGCAGTCACATACAGGGACCAAATCAGAGTGGTCACTGATGCTTAAAGGTGAAAAATCTGGCCAAACAGGGCATAAAAAGACACAAAACCACCTTTTCCATCAAGAAGGTGATGATTGCAGCCACTTGGCACTGGAAAGTGTGCTTTTTGAGCTTTTTACGCTCTGAAAAGGCTTATTTCACCATATGCAGTCACATACAGGGACCAAATCACAGTGGTCACTCATGCTAAAAAAGAGAAAAATCTGCCAAAACAGGGCATAAAAAGACACAAAACCACCTTTTCCATCAAGAAGATGATGATTGCAGCCACTTGGCTGTGAAAAGTGTGCTTTTTGAGCTTTTTACGCTCTGAAAACGCTTATTTCACCATATGCAGTCACATACCGGGCCCAAATCAGAGTGGTCACTGATGCTAAAAAAGTGAAAAATCTGCCCAAACAGTGCATAAAAAGACACAAAACCACCTTTTCCATCAAGAAGATGATGAGTGCAGCCACTTGGCTGTGAAAGTGTGCTTTTTGAGCTTTTTACGCTCTGAAAACGTTTATTTCACCATATGCAGTCACATACCGGGACCAAATCACAGTGGTCACTCATGCTAAAAAGTGAAAAATCTGCCAAAACAGGGCATAAAAAGACACAAAACCACCTTTTCCATCAAGAAGATGATGATTGCAGCCACTTGGCTGTGAAAAGTGTGCTTTTTGAGCTTTTTACGCTCTGAAAACGCTTATTTCACCATATGCAGTCACATACAGGGACCAAATCACAGTGGTCACTGATGCTAAAAAGTGAAAAATCTGGCAAAACCGGGCATAAAAAGACACAAAACCACCTTTTCCATCAAGAAGATGATGATTGCAGCCACTTGGCTGTGAAAGTGTGCTTTTTGAGCTTTTTACGCTCTGAAAACGCTTATTTCACCATATGCAGTCACATACAGGAACCAAATCACAGTGGTCACTCATGCTAAAAAAGTGAAAAATCTGCCAAAACAGGGCATAAAAAGACACAAAACCACCTTTTCCATCAAGAAGATGATGATTGCAGCCACTTGGCTGTGAAAGTGTGCTTTTTGAGCTTTTTACGCTCTGAAAACGCTTATTTCACCATATGCAGTCACATACAGGGCCCAAATCACAGAGTGGTCAGTGATGCTTAAAAGTGAAAAATCTGGCAAAACAGGGCATAAAAAGACACAAAACCACCTTTTCCATCAAGAAGATGATGATTGCAGCCACTTGGCTGTGAAAGTGTGCTTTTTGAGCTTTTTACGCTCTGAAAACGCTTATTTCACCATATGCAGTCACATACCGGGACCAAATCAAAGTGGTCACTCATGCTAAAAAGTGAAAAATCTGCCCAAACAGGGCATAAAAAGACACAAAACCACCTTTTCCATTAAGAAGATGATGATTGCAGCCACTTGGCACTGGAAAGTGTGCTTTTTGAGCTTTTTACGCTCTGAAAACGCTTATTTCACCATATGCAGTCACATACAGGGACCAAATCACAGTGGTCACTCATGCTAAAAAAGAGAAAAATCTGCCAAAACAGGGCATAAAAAGACACAAAACCACCTTTTCCATCAAGAAGATGATGATTGCAGCCACTTGGCTGTGAAAAGTGTGCTTTTTGAGCATTTTACGCTATGAAAACGCTTATTTCACCATATGCAGTCACATACCGGGCCCAAATCAGAGTGGTCACTGATGCTAAAAAAGTGAAAAATCTGCCCAAACAGTGCATAAAAAGACACAAAACCACCTTTTCCATCAAGAAGATGATGATTGCAGCCACTTGGCTGTGAAAGTGTGCTTTTTGAGCTTTTTACGCTCTGAAAACGCTTATTTCACCATATGCAGTCACATACAGGGCCCAAATCACAGAGTGGTCATTGATGCTTAAAAGTGAAAAATCTGGCAAAACAGGGCATAAAAAGACACAAAACCACCTTTTCCATCAAGAAGATGATGATTGCAGCCACTTGGCACTGGAAAGTGTGCTTTTTGAGCTTTTTACGCTCTGAAAATGCATATTTCACCATATGCAGTCACATACCGGGACCAAATCACAGTGGTCACTAATGCTAAAAAGTGAAAAATCTGCCAATTTAGGGCATAAAAACACACAAAACCACCTTTTCCATCAAGAAGATGATGATTGCAGCCACTTGGCTGTCAAAAGTGTGCTTTTTGAGCTTTTTACGATCTGAAAACGCTTATTTCACCTTATGCAGTCACATACCGGGACCAAATCACAGTGGTCACTGATGCTAAAAAAGTGAAAAATATGCCCAAACAGTGCATAAAAAGACACAAAACCACCTTTTCCATCAAGAAGATGATGATTGCAGCCACTTGGCTGTGAAAAGTGTGCTTTTTGAGCTTTTTACGCTCTGAAAAGGCTTATTTCACCATATGCAGTCACATACAGGGCTCAAATCACAGAGTGGTCACTCATGCTTAAAAGTGAAAAATCTGGCAAAACAGGGCATAAAAAGACACAAAACCACGTTTTCCATCAAGAAGATGATGATTGCAGCCACTTGGCACTGGAAAGTGTGCTTTTTGAGCTTTTTACGCTCTGAAAACGCTTATTTCACCATATGCAGTCACATACAGGGACCAAATCAGAGTGGTCACTGATGCTTAAAGGTGAAAAATCTGGCCAAACAGGGCATAAAAAGACACAAAACCACCTTTTCCATCAAGAAGATGATGATTGCAGCCACTTGGCTGTGAAAGTGTGCTTTTTGAGCTTTTTACGCTCTGAAAACGCTTATTTCACCATATGCAGTCACATACAGGAACCAAATCACAGTGGTCACTCATGCTAAAAAAGTGAAAAATCTGCCAAAACAGGGCATAAAAAGACACAAAACCACCTTTTCCATCAAGAAGATGATGATTGCAGCCACTTGGCTGTGAAAAGTGTGCTTTTTGAGCTTTTTACGCTCTGAAAACGCTTATTTCACCATATGCAGTCACATACAGGGACCAAATCACAGTGGTCACTGATGCTAAAAAGTGAAAAATCTGGCAAAACCGGGCATAAAAAGACACAAAACCACCTTTTCCATCAAGAAGATGATGATTGCAGCCACTTGGCTGTGAAAGTGTGCTTTTTGAGCTTTTTACGCTCTGAAAACGCTTATTTCACCATATGCAGTCACATACAGGAACCAAATCACAGTGGTCACTCATGCTAAAAAAGTGAAAAATCTGCCAAAACAGGGCATAAAAAGACACAAAACCACCTTTTCCATCAAGAAGATGATGATTGCAGCCACTTGGCTGTGAAAAGTGTGCTTTTTGAGCTTTTTACGCTCTGAAAACGCTTATTTCACCAGATGCAGTCACATACCGGGACCAAATCAGAGTGGTCACTCATGCTAAAAGGTGAAAAATCTGCCAATTTAGGGCATAAAAAGACACAAAACCACCTTTTCCATCAAGAAGATGATGATTGCAGCCACTTGGCTGTGAAAAGTGTGCTTTTTGAGCTTTTTACGCTCTGAAAACGCTTATTTCACCATATGCAGTCACATACCGGGACCAAATCACAGTGGTCACTGATGCTAAAAAGTGAAAAATCTGCCAATTTAGGGCATAAAAAGACACAAAACCACCTTTTCCATCAAGAAGATGATGATTGCAGCCACTTGGCTGTGAAAAGTGTGCTTTTTGAGCTTTTTACGCTCTGAAAACGCTTATTTCACCATATGCAGTCACATACCGGGACCAAATCACAGTGGTCACTCATGCTAAAAAGTGAAAAATCTGCCAAAACAGGGCATAAAAAGACACAAAACCACCTTTTCCATCAAGAAGATGATGATTGCAGCCACTTGGCTGTGAAAAGTGTGCTTTTTGAGCTTTTTACGCTCTGAAAACGCTTATTTCACCATATGCAGTCACATACCGGGACCAAATCACAGTGGTCACTCATGCTAAAAAGTGAAAAATCTGCCAAAACAGGGCATAAAAAGACACAAAACCACCTTTTCCATCAAGAAGATGATGATTGCAGCCACTTGGCTGTGAAAAGTGTGCTTTTTGAGCTTTTTACGCTCTGAAAACGCTTATTTCACCATATGCAGTCACATACCGGGACCAAATCACAGTGGTCACTAATGCTAAAAAGTGAAAAATCTGCCAATTTAGGGCATAAAAACACACAAAACCACCTTTTCCATCAAGAAGATGATGATTGCAGCCACTTGGCTGTGAAAAGTGTGCTTTTTGAGCTTTTTACGATCTGAAAACGCTTATTTCACCTTATGCAGTAACATACCGGGACCAAATCACAGTGGTCACTGATGCTAAAAAAGTGAAAAATATGCCCAAACAGTGCATAAAAAGACACAAAACCACCTTTTCCATCAAGAAGATGATGATTGCAGCCACTTGGCTGTGAAAAGTGTGCTTTTTGAGCTTTTTACGCTCTGAAAAGGCTTATTTCACCATATGCAGTCACATACAGGGCTCAAATCACAGAGTGGTCACTCATGCTTAAAAGTGAAAAATCTGGCAAAACAGGGCATAAAAAGACACAAAACCACGTTTTCCATCAAGAAGATGATGATTGCAGCCACTTGGCACTGGAAAGTGTGCTTTTTGAGCTTTTTACGCTCTGAAAACGCTTATTTCACCATATGCAGTCACATACAGGGACCAAATCAGAGTGGTCACTGATGCTTAAAGGTGAAAAATCTGGCCAAACAGGGCATAAAAAGACACAAAACCACCTTTTCCATCAAGAAGGTGATGATTGCAGCCACTTGGCACTGGAAAGTGTGCTTTTTGAGCTTTTTACGCTCTGAAAATGCTTATTTCACCATATGCAGTCACATACAGGGACCAAATCACAGTGGTCACTCATGCTAAAAAAGAGAAAAATCTGCCAAAACAGGGCATAAAAAGACACAAAACCACCTTTTCCATCAAGAAGATGATGATTGCAGTCACTTGGCTGTGAAAGTGTGCTTTTTGAGCTTTTTACGCTCTGAAAACGCTTATTTCACCATATGCAGTCACATACCGGGACCAAATCAGAGTGGTCACTGATGCTAAAAAGTGAAAAATCTGCCAAAACAGGGCATAAAAAGACACAAAACCACCTTTTCCATCAAGAAGATGATGATTGCAGCCACTTGACACTGGAAAGTGTGCTTTTTGAGCATTTTACGCTATGAAAACGCTTATTTCACCATATGCAGTCACATACCGGGACCAAATCACAGTGGTCACTGATGCTAAAAAGTGAAAAATCTGGCAAAACAGGGCATAAAAAGACACAAAACCACCTTTTCCATCAAGAAGATGATGATTGCAGCCACTTGGCTGTGAAAAATGTGCTTTTTGAGCTTTTTACGCTCTGAAAACGCTTATTTCACCATATGCAGTCACATACAGGGACCAAATCACAGTGGTCACTGATGCTAAAAAGTGAAAAATCTGCCAAAACAGGGCATAAAAAGACACAAAACCACCTTTTCCATCAAGAAGATGATGATTGCAGCCACTTGGCTGTGAAAAGTGTGCTTTTTGAGCTTTTTACGCTCTGAAAACGCTTATTTCACCATATGCAGTCACATACCGGGACCAAATCACAGTGGTCACTGATGCTAAAAAGTGAAAAATCTGGCAAAACAGGGCATAAAAAGACACAAAACCACCTTTTCCATCAAGAAGATGATGATTGCAGCCACTTGGCTGTGAAAAGTGTGCTTTTTGAGCATTTTACGCTATGAAAACGCTTATTTCACCATATGCAGTCACATACCGGGCCCAAATCAGAGTGGTCACTGATGCTAAAAAAGTGAAAAATCTGCCCAAACAGTGCATAAAAAGACACAAAACCACCTTTTCCATCAAGAAGATGATGATTGCAGCCACTTGGCTGTGAAAGTGTGCTTTTTGAGCTTTTTACGCTCTGAAAACGCTTATTTCACCATATGCAGTCACATACAGGGCCCAAATCACAGAGTGGTCATTGATGCTTAAAAGTGAAAAATCTGGCAAAACAGGGCATAAAAAGACACAAAACCACCTTTTCCATCAAGAAGATGATGATTGCAGCCACTTGGCACTGGAAAGTGTGCTTTTTGAGCTTTTTACGCTCTGAAAATGCATATTTCACCATATGCAGTCACATACCGGGACCAAATCACAGTGGTCACTAATGCTAAAAAGTGAAAAATCTGCCAATTTAGGGCATAAAAACACACAAAACCACCTTTTCCATCAAGAAGATGATGATTGCAGCCACTTGGCTGTCAAAAGTGTGCTTTTTGAGCTTTTTACGATCTGAAAACGCTTATTTCACCTTATGCAGTCACATACCGGGACCAAATCACAGTGGTCACTGATGCTAAAAAAGTGAAAAATATGCCCAAACAGTGCATAAAAAGACACAAAACCACCTTTTCCATCAAGAAGATGATGATTGCAGCCACTTGGCTGTGAAAAGTGTGCTTTTTGAGCTTTTTACGCTCTGAAAAGGCTTATTTCACCATATGCAGTCACATACAGGGCTCAAATCACAGAGTGGTCACTCATGCTTAAAAGTGAAAAATCTGGCAAAACAGGGCATAAAAAGACACAAAACCACGTTTTCCATCAAGAAGATGATGATTGCAGCCACTTGGCACTGGAAAGTGTGCTTTTTGAGCTTTTTACGCTCTGAAAACGCTTATTTCACCATATGCAGTCACATACAGGGACCAAATCAGAGTGGTCACTGATGCTTAAAGGTGAAAAATCTGGCCAAACAGGGCATAAAAAGACACAAAACCACCTTTTCCATCAAGAAGATGATGATTGCAGCCACTTGGCTGTGAAAGTGTGCTTTTTGAGCTTTTTACGCTCTGAAAACGCTTATTTCACCATATGCAGTCACATACAGGAACCAAATCACAGTGGTCACTCATGCTAAAAAAGTGAAAAATCTGCCAAAACAGGGCATAAAAAGACACAAAACCACCTTTTCCATCAAGAAGATGATGATTGCAGCCACTTGGCTGTGAAAAGTGTGCTTTTTGAGCTTTTTACGCTCTGAAAACGCTTATTTCACCATATGCAGTCACATACAGGGACCAAATCACAGTGGTCACTGATGCTAAAAAGTGAAAAATCTGGCAAAACCGGGCATAAAAAGACACAAAACCACCTTTTCCATCAAGAAGATGATGATTGCAGCCACTTGGCTGTGAAAGTGTGCTTTTTGAGCTTTTTACGCTCTGAAAACGCTTATTTCACCATATGCAGTCACATACAGGAACCAAATCACAGTGGTCACTCATGCTAAAAAAGTGAAAAATCTGCCAAAACAGGGCATAAAAAGACACAAAACCACCTTTTCCATCAAGAAGATGATGATTGCAGCCACTTGGCTGTGAAAAGTGTGCTTTTTGAGCTTTTTACGCTCTGAAAACGCTTATTTCACCAGATGCAGTCACATACCGGGACCAAATCAGAGTGGTCACTCATGCTAAAAGGTGAAAAATCTGCCAATTTAGGGCATAAAAAGACACAAAACCACCTTTTCCATCAAGAAGATGATGATTGCAGCCACTTGGCTGTGAAAAGTGTGCTTTTTGAGCTTTTTACGCTCTGAAAACGCTTATTTCACCATATGCAGTCACATACCGGGACCAAATCACAGTGGTCACTGATGCTAAAAAGTGAAAAATCTGCCAATTTAGGGCATAAAAAGACACAAAACCACCTTTTCCATCAAGAAGATGATGATTGCAGCCACTTGGCTGTGAAAAGTGTGCTTTTTGAGCTTTTTACGCTCTGAAAACGCTTATTTCACCATATGCAGTCACATACCGGGACCAAATCACAGTGGTCACTCATGCTAAAAAGTGAAAAATCTGCCAAAACAGGGCATAAAAAGACACAAAACCACCTTTTCCATCAAGAAGATGATGATTGCAGCCACTTGGCTGTGAAAAGTGTGCTTTTTGAGCTTTTTACGCTCTGAAAACGCTTATTTCACCATATGCAGTCACATACCGGGACCAAATCACAGTGGTCACTCATGCTAAAAAGTGAAAAATCTGCCAAAACAGGGCATAAAAAGACACAAAACCACCTTTTCCATCAAGAAGATGATGATTGCAGCCACTTGGCTGTGAAAAGTGTGCTTTTTGAGCTTTTTACGCTCTGAAAACGCTTATTTCACCATATGCAGTCACATACCGGGACCAAATCACAGTGGTCACTAATGCTAAAAAGTGAAAAATCTGCCAATTTAGGGCATAAAAACACACAAAACCACCTTTTCCATCAAGAAGATGATGATTGCAGCCACTTGGCTGTGAAAAGTGTGCTTTTTGAGCTTTTTACGATCTGAAAACGCTTATTTCACCTTATGCAGTAACATACCGGGACCAAATCACAGTGGTCACTGATGCTAAAAAAGTGAAAAATATGCCCAAACAGTGCATAAAAAGACACAAAACCACCTTTTCCATCAAGAAGATGATGATTGCAGCCACTTGGCTGTGAAAAGTGTGCTTTTTGAGCTTTTTACGCTCTGAAAAGGCTTATTTCACCATATGCAGTCACATACAGGGCTCAAATCACAGAGTGGTCACTCATGCTTAAAAGTGAAAAATCTGGCAAAACAGGGCATAAAAAGACACAAAACCACGTTTTCCATCAAGAAGATGATGATTGCAGCCACTTGGCACTGGAAAGTGTGCTTTTTGAGCTTTTTACGCTCTGAAAACGCTTATTTCACCATATGCAGTCACATACAGGGACCAAATCAGAGTGGTCACTGATGCTTAAAGGTGAAAAATCTGGCCAAACAGGGCATAAAAAGACACAAAACCACCTTTTCCATCAAGAAGGTGATGATTGCAGCCACTTGGCACTGGAAAGTGTGCTTTTTGAGCTTTTTACGCTCTGAAAATGCTTATTTCACCATATGCAGTCACATACAGGGACCAAATCACAGTGGTCACTCATGCTAAAAAAGAGAAAAATCTGCCAAAACAGGGCATAAAAAGACACAAAACCACCTTTTCCATCAAGAAGATGATGATTGCAGTCACTTGGCTGTGAAAGTGTGCTTTTTGAGCTTTTTACGCTCTGAAAACGCTTATTTCACCATATGCAGTCACATACCGGGACCAAATCAGAGTGGTCACTGATGCTAAAAAGTGAAAAATCTGCCAAAACAGGGCATAAAAAGACACAAAACCACCTTTTCCATCAAGAAGATGATGATTGCAGCCACTTGGCTGTGAAAAGTGTGCTTTTTGAGCTTTTTACGCTCTGAAAACGCTTATTTCACCAGATGCAGTCACATACCGGGACCAAATCAGAGTGGTCACTCATGCTAAAAGGTGAAAAATCTGCCAATTTAGGGCATAAAAAGACACAAAACCACCTTTTCCATCAAGAAGATGATGATTGCAGCCACTTGGCTGTGAAAAGTGTGCTTTTTGAGCTTTTTACGCTCTGAAAACGCTTATTTCACCAGATGCAGTCACATACCGGGACCAAATCACAGTGGTCACTCATGCTAAAAAGTGAAAAATCTGCCAATTTAGGGCATAAAAAGACACAAAACCTCCTTTTCCATCAAGAAGATGATGATTGCAGCCACTTGGCTGTGAAAAGTGTGCTTTTTGAGCTTTTTACGCTCTGAAAACGCTTATTTCACCATATGCAGTCACATACCGGGACCAAATCACAGTGGTCACTCATGCTAAAAAGTGAAAAATCTGCCAATTTAGGGCATAAAAAGACACAAAACCTCCTTTTCCATCAAGAAGATGATGATTGCAGCCACTTGGCTGTGAAAAGTGTGCTTTTTGAGCTTTTTACGCTCTGAAAACGCTTATTTCACCATATGCAGTCACATACCGGGACCAAATCACAGTGGTCACTCATGCTAAAAAGTGAAAAATCTGCCAAAACAGGGCATAAAAAGACACAAAACCACCTTTTCCATCAAGAAGATGATGATTGCAGCCACTTGGCTGTGAAAAGTGTGCTTTTTGAGCTTTTTACGCTCTGAAAACGCTTATTTCACCATATGCAGTCACATACCGGGACCAAATCACAGTGGTCACTCATGCTAAAAAGTGAAAAATCTGCCAAAACAGGGCATAAAAAGACACAAAACCACCTTTTCCATCAAGAAGATGATGATTGCAGCCACTTGGCTGTGAAAAGTGTGCTTTTTGAGCTTTTTACGCTCTGAAAACGCTTATTTCACCATATGCAGTCACATACCGGGACCAAATCACAGTGGTCACTCATGCTAAAAAGTGAAAAATCTGCCAATTTAGGGCATAAAAAGACACAAAACCACCTTTACCATCAAGAAGATGATGATTGCAGCCACTTGGCTGTGAAAAGTGTGCTTTTTGAGCTTTTTACGCTCTGAAAACGCTTATTTCACCAGATGCAGTCACATACCGGGACCAAATCACAGTGGTCACTGATGCTAAAAAGTGAAAAATCTGCCAATTTAGGGCATAAAAAGACACAAAACCACCTTTTCCATCAAGAAGATGATGATTGCAGCCACTTGGCTGTGAAAAGTGTGCTTTTTGAGCTTTTTACGCTCTGAAAACGCTTATTTCACCATATGCAGTCACATACCGGGACCAAATCACAGTGGTCACTCATGCTAAAAAGTGAAAAATCTGCCAATTTAGGGCATAAAAAGACACAAAACCACCTTTTCCATCAAGAAGATGATGATTGCAGCCACTTGGCTGTGAAAAGTGTGCTTTTTGAGCTTTTTACGCTCTGAAAACGCTTATTTCACCATATGCAGTCACATACCGGGACCAAATCACAGTGGTCACTCATGCTAAAAAGTGAAAAATCTGCCAATTTAGGGCATAAAAAGACACAAAACCACCTTTTCCATCAAGAAGATGATGATTGCAGCCACTTGGCTGTGAAAAGTGTGCTTTTTGAGCTTTTTACGCTCTGAAAACGCTTATTTCACCATATGCAGTCACATACCGGGACCAAATCACAGTGGTCACTCATGCTAAAAAGTGAAAAATCTGCCAAAACAGGGCATAAAAAGACACAAAAACACCTTTTCCATCAAGAAGATGATGATTGCAGCCACTTGGCTGTGAAAAGTGTGCTTTTTGAGCTTTTTACGCTCTGAAAACGCTTATTTCACCATATGCAGTCACATACCGGGACCAAATCAGAGTGGTCACTCATGCTAAAAAGTGAAAAATCTGGCAAAACAGGGCATAAAAAGACACAAAACCACCTTTTCCATCAAGAAGATGATGATTGCAGCCACTTGGCTGTGAAAAGTGTGCTTTTTGAGCTTTTTACGCTCTGAAAACGCTTATTTCACCATATGCAGTCACATACCGGGACCAAATCAGAGTGGTCACTCATGCTAAAAAGTGAAAAATCTGGCAAAACAGGGCATAAAAAGACACAAAACCACCTTTTCCATCAAGAAGATGATGATTGCAGCCACTTGGCTGTGAAAAGTGTGCTTTTTGAGCTTTTTACGCTCTGAAAACGCTTATTTCACCATATGCAGTCACATACCGGTACCAAATCAGAGTGGTCACTCATGCTAAAAAGTGAAAAATCTGCCAAAACAGGGCATAAAAAGACACAAAACCACCTTTTCCATCAAGAAGATGATGATTGCAGCCACTTGGCTGTGAAAAGTGTGCTTTTTGAGCTTTTTACGCTCTGAAAACGCTTATTTCACCATATGCAGTCACATACCGGGACCAAATCACAGTGGTCACTCATGCTAAAAAGTGAAAAATCTGCCAATTTAGGGCATAAAAAGACACAAAACCACCTTTTCCATCAAGAAGATGATGATTGCAGCCACTTGGCTGTGAAAAGTGTGCTTTTTGAGCTTTTTACGCTCTGAAAACGCTTATTTCACCATATGCAGTCACATACCGGGACCAAATCACAGTGGTCACTCATGCTAAAAAGTGAAAAATCTGGCAAAACAGGGCATAAAAAGACACAAAACCACCTTTTCCATCAAGAAGATGATGATTGCAGCCACTTGGCTGTGAAAAGTGTGCTTTTTGAGCTTTTTACGCTCTGAAAACGCTTATTTCACCATATGCAGTCACATACCGGGACCAAATCACAGTGGTCACTCATGCTAAAAAGTGAAAAATCTGCCAATTTAGGGCATAAAAAGACACAAAACCACCTTTTCCATCAAGAAGATGATGATTGCAGCCACTTGGCTGTGAAAAGTGTGCTTTTTGAGCTTTTTACGCTCTGAAAACGCTTATTTCACCATATGCAGTCACATACCGGGACCAAATCACAGTGGTCACTCATGCTAAAAAGTGAAAAATCTGCCAATTTAGGGCATAAAAAGACACAAAACCACCTTTTCCATCAAGAAGATGATGATTGCAGCCACTTGGCTGTGAAAAGTGTGCTTTTTGAGCTTTTTACGCTCTGAAAACGCTTATTTCACCATATGCAGTCACATACCGGGACCAAATCACAGTGGTCACTCATGCTAAAAAGTGAAAAATCTGCCAAAACAGGGCATAAAAAGACACAAAAACACCTTTTCCATCAAGAAGATGATGATTGCAGCCACTTGGCTGTGAAAAGTGTGCTTTTTGAGCTTTTTACGCTCTGAAAACGCTTATTTCACCATATGCAGTCACATACCGGGACCAAATCAGAGTGGTCACTCATGCTAAAAAGTGAAAAATCTGGCAAAACAGGGCATAAAAAGACACAAAACCACCTTTTCCATCAAGAAGATGATGATTGCAGCCACTTGGCTGTGAAAAGTGTGCTTTATGAGCTTTTTACGCTCTGAAAACGCTTATTTCACCATATGCAGTCACATACCGGGACCAAATCAGAGTGGTCACTCATGCTAAAAAGTGAAAAATCTGGCAAAACAGGGCATAAAAAGACACAAAACCACCTTTTCCATCAAGAAGATGATGATTGCAGCCACTTGGCTGTGAAAAGTGTGCTTTTTGAGCTTTTTACGCTCTGAAAACGCTTATTTCACCATATGCAGTCACATACCGGGACCAAATCACAGTGGTCACTCATGCTAAAAAGTGAAAAATCTGCCAAAACAGGGCATAAAAAGACACAAAAACACCTTTTCCATCAAGAAGATGATGATTGCAGCCACTTGGCTGTGAAAAGTGTGCTTTTTGAGCTTTTTACGCTCTGAAAACGCTTATTTCACCATATGCAGTCACATACCGGGACCAAATCAGAGTGGTCACTCATGCTAAAAAGTGAAAAATCTGGCAAAACAGGGCATAAAAAGACACAAAACCACCTTTTCCATCAAGAAGATGATGATTGCAGCCACTTGGCTGTGAAAAGTGTGCTTTTTGAGCTTTTTACGCTCTGAAAACGCTTATTTCACCATATGCAGTCACATACCG
Organism: Lutjanus erythropterus; assembly: GCF_056507025.1. Lineage (NCBI taxonomy): Eukaryota > Metazoa > Chordata > Actinopteri > Lutjaniformes > Lutjanidae > Lutjanus > Lutjanus erythropterus. The sequence goes on from NC_139343.1 coordinate 233,672, forward strand.
GGACCAAATCAGAGTGGTCACTCATGCTAAAAAGTGAAAAATCTGGCAAAACAGGGCATAAAAAGACACAAAACCACCTTTTCCATCAAGAAGATGATGATTGCAGCCACTTGGCTGTGAAAAGTGTGCTTTTTGAGCTTTTTACGCTCTGAAAACGCTTATTTCACCATATGCAGTCACATACCGGTACCAAATCAGAGTGGTCACTCATGCTAAAAAGTGAAAAATCTGCCAAAACAGGGCATAAAAAGACACAAAACCACCTTTTCCATCAAGAAGATGATGATTGCAGCCACTTGGCTGTGAAAAGTGTGCTTTTTGAGCTTTTTACGCTCTGAAAACGCTTATTTCACCATATGCAGTCACATACCGGGACCAAATCACAGTGGTCACTCATGCTAAAAAGTGAAAAATCTGCCAATTTAGGGCATAAAAAGACACAAAACCACCTTTTCCATCAAGAAGATGATGATTGCAGCCACTTGGCTGTGAAAAGTGTGCTTTTTGAGCTTTTTACGCTCTGAAAACGCTTATTTCACCATATGCAGTCACATACCGGGACCAAATCACAGTGGTCACTCATGCTAAAAAGTGAAAAATCTGCCAAAACAGGGCATAAAAAGACACAAAACCACCTTTTCCATCAAGAAGATGATGATTGCAGCCACTTGGCTGTGAAAAGTGTGCTTTTTGAGCTTTTTACGCTCTGAAAACGCTTATTTCACCATATGCAGTCACATACCGGGACCAAATCAGAGTGGTCACTCATGCTAAAAAGTGAAAAATCTGGCAAAACAGGGCATAAAAAGACACAAAACCACCTTTTCCATCAAGAAGATGATGATTGCAGCCACTTGGCTGTGAAAAGTGTGCTTTTTGAGCTTTTTACGCTCTGAAAACGCTTATTTCACCATATGCAGTCACATACCGGGACCAAATCACAGTGGTCACTGATGCTAAAAAGTGAAAAATCTGCCAATTTAGGGCATAAAAAGACACAAAACCTCCTTTTCCATCAAGAAGATGATGATTGCAGCCACTTGGCTGTGAAAAGTGTGCTTTTTGAGCTTTTTACGCTCTGAAAACGCTTATTTCACCATATGCAGTCACATACCGGGACCAAATCACAGTGGTCACTCATGCTAAAAAGTGAAAAATCTGCCAAAACAGGGCATAAAAAGACACAAAACCACCTTTTCCATCAAGAAGATGATGATTGCAGCCACTTGGCTGTGAAAAGTGTGCTTTTTGAGCTTTTTACGCTCTGAAAACGCTTATTTCACCATATGCAGTCACATACCGGGACCAAATCAGAGTGGTCACTCATGCTAAAAAGTGAAAAATCTGGCAAAACAGGGCATAAAAAGACACAAAACCACCTTTTCCATCAAGAAGATGATGATTGCAGCCACTTGGCTGTGAAAAGTGTGCTTTTTGAGCTTTTTACGCTCTGAAAACGCTTATTTCACCATATGCAGTCACATACCGGGACCAAATCACAGTGGTCACTGATGCTAAAAAGTGAAAAATCTGCCAATTTAGGGCATAAAAAGACACAAAACCTCCTTTTCCATCAAGAAGATGATGATTGCAGCCACTTGGCTGTGAAAAGTGTGCTTTTTGAGCTTTTTACGCTCTGAAAACGCTTATTTCACCATATGCAGTCACATACCGGGACCAAATCACAGTGGTCACTCATGCAAAAAAGTGAAAAATCTGCCAAAACAGGGCATAAAAAGACACAAAACCACCTTTTCCATCAAGAAGATGATGATTGCAGCCACTTGGCTGTGAAAAGTGTGCTTTTTGAGCTTTTTACGCTCTGAAAACGCTTATTTCACCATATGCAGTCACATACCGGGACCAAATCACAGTGGTCACTCATGCTAAAAAGTGAAAAATCTGCCAAAACAGGGCATAAAAAGACACAAAACCACCTTTTCCATCAAGAAGATGATGATTGCAGCCACTTGGCTGTGAAAAGTGTGCTTTTTGAGCTTTTTACGCTCTGAAAACGCTTATTTCACCATATGCAGTCACATACCGGGACCAAATCACAGTGGTCACTCATGCTAAAAAGTGAAAAATCTGCCAAAACAGGGCATAAAAAGACACAAAACCACCTTTTCCATCAAGAAGATGATGATTGCAGCCACTTGGCTGTGAAAAGTGTGCTTTTTGAGCTTTTTACGCTCTGAAAACGCTTATTTCACCATATGCAGTCACATACCGGGACCAAATCACAGTGGTCACTGATGCTAAAAAGTGAAAAATCTGCCAAAACAGGGCATAAAAAGACACAAAACCTCCTTTTCCATCAAGAAGATGATGATTGCAGCCACTTGGCTGTGAAAAGTGTGCTTTTTGAGCTTTTTACGCTCTGAAAACGCTTATTTCACCATATGCAGTCACATACCGGGACCAAATCACAGTGGTCACTGATGCTAAAAAGTGAAAAATCTGCCAATTTAGGGCATAAAAAGACACAAAACCTCCTTTTCCATCAAGAAGATGATGATTGCAGCCACTTGGCTGTGAAAAGTGTGCTTTTTGAGCTTTTTACGCTCTGAAAACGCTTATTTCACCATATGCAGTCACATACCGGGACCAAATCACAGTGGTCACTGATGCTAAAAAGTGAAAAATCTGCCAATTTAGGGCATAAAAAGACACAAAACCTCCTTTTCCATCAAGAAGATGATGATTGCAGCCACTTGGCTGTGAAAAGTGTGCTTTTTGAGCTTTTTACGCTCTGAAAACGCTTATTTCACCATATGCAGTCACATACCGGGACCAAATCACAGTGGTCACTCATGCTAAAAAGTGAAAAATCTGCCAATTTAGGGCATAAAAAGACACAAAACCACCTTTTCCATCAAGAAGATGATGATTGCAGCCACTTGGCTGTGAAAAGTGTGCTTTTTGAGCTTTTTACGCTCTGAAAACGCTTATTTCACCATATGCAGTCACATACCGGGACCAAATCACAGTGGTCACTCATGCTAAAAAGTGAAAAATCTGCCAAAACAGGGCATAAAAAGACACAAAACCACCTTTTCCATCAAGAAGATGATGATTGCAGCCACTTGGCTGTGAAAAGTGTGCTTTTTGAGCTTTTTACGCTCTGAAAACGCTTATTTCACCATATGCAGTCACATACCGGGACCAAATCACAGTGGTCACTCATGCTAAAAAGTGAAAAATCTGCCAAAACAGGGCATAAAAAGACACAAAACCACCTTTTCCATCAAGAAGATGATGATTGCAGCCACTTGGCTGTGAAAAGTGTGCTTTTTGAGCTTTTTACGCTCTGAAAACGCTTATTTCACCATATGCAGTCACATACCGGGACCAAATCACAGTGGTCACTCATGCTAAAAAGTGAAAAATCTGCCAAAACAGGGCATAAAAAGACACAAAACCACCTTTTCCATCAAGAAGATGATGATTGCAGCCACTTGGCTGTGAAAAGTGTGCTTTTTGAGCTTTTTACGCTCTGAAAACGCTTATTTCACCATATGCAGTCACATACCGGGACCAAATCACAGTGGTCACTCATGCTAAAAAGTGAAAAATCTGGCAAAACAGGGCATAAAAAGACACAAAACCACCTTTTCCATCAAGAAGATGATGATTGCAGCCACTTGGCTGTGAAAAGTGTGCTTTTTGAGCTTTTTACGCTCTGAAAAGGCTTATTTCACCATATGCAGTCACATACCGGGACCAAATCACAGTGGTCACTCATGCTAAAAAGTGAAAAATCTGGCAAAACAGGGCATAAAAAGACACAAAACCACCTTTTCCATCAAGAAGATGATGATTGCAGCCACTTGGCTGTGAAAAGTGTGCTTTTTGAGCTTTTTACGCTCTGAAAACGCTTATTTCACCATATGCAGTCACATACCGGGACCAAATCAGAGTGGTCACTCATGCTAAAAAGTGAAAAATCTGCCAATTTAGGGCATAAAAAGACACAAAACCACCTTTTCCATCAAGAAGATGATGATTGCAGCCACTTGGCTGTGAAAAGTGTGCTTTTTGAGCTTTTTACGCTCTGAAAACGCTTATTTCACCATATGCAGTCACATACCGGGACCAAATCAGAGTGGTCACTCATGCTAAAAAGTGAAAAATCTGCCAAAACAGGGCATAAAAAGACACAAAACCACCTTTTCCATCAAGAAGATGATGATTGCAGCCACTTGGCTGTGAAAAGTGTGCTTTTTGAGCTTTTTACGCTCTGAAAACGCTTATTTCACCATATGCAGTCACATACCGGGACCAAATCACAGTGGTCACTCATGCTAAAAAGTGAAAAATCTGCCAAAACAGGGCATAAAAAGACACAAAACCACCTTTTCCATCAAGAAGATGATGATTGCAGCCACTTGGCTGTGAAAAGTGTGCTTTTTGAGCTTTTTACGCTCTGAAAACGCTTATTTCACCATATGCAGTCACATACCGGGACCAAATCACAGTGGTCACTCATGCTAAAAAGTGAAAAATCTGCCAAAACAGGGCATAAAAAGACACAAAACCACCTTTTCCATCAAGAAGATGATGATTGCAGCCACTTGGCTGTGAAAAGTGTGCTTTTTGAGCTTTTTACGCTCTGAAAACGCTTATTTCACCATATGCAGTCACATACCGGGACCAAATCACAGTGGTCACTCATGCTAAAAAGTGAAAAATCTGCCAAAACAGGGCATAAAAAGACACAAAACCACCTTTTCCATCAAGAAGATGATGATTGCAGCCACTTGGCTGTGAAAAGTGTGCTTTTTGAGCTTTTTACGCTCTGAAAACGCTTATTTCACCATATGCAGTCACATACCGGGACCAAATCACAGTGGTCACTCATGCTAAAAAGTGAAAAATCTGCCAAAACAGGGCATAAAAAGACACAAAACCACCTTTTCCATCAAGAAGATGATGATTGCAGCCACTTGGCTGTGAAAAGTGTGCTTTTTGAGCTTTTTACGCTCTGAAAACGCTTATTTCACCATATGCAGTCACATACCGGGACCAAATCAGAGTGGTCACTCATGCTAAAAAGTGAAAAATCTGCCAATTTAGGGCATAAAAAGACACAAAACCACCTTTTCCATCAAGAAGATGATGATTGCAGCCACTTGGCTGTGAAAAGTGTGCTTTTTGAGCTTTTTACGCTCTGAAAACGCTTATTTCACCATATGCAGTCACATACCGGGACCAAATCACTGTGGTCACTCATGCTAAAAAGTGAAAAATCTGCCAATTTAGGGCATAAAAAGACACAAAACCACCTTTTCCATCAAGAAGATGATGATTGCAGCCACTTGGCTGTGAAAAGTGTGCTTTTTGAGCTTTTTACGCTCTGAAAACGCTTATTTCACCATATGCAGTCACATACCGGGACCAAATCAGAGTGGTCACTCATGCTAAAAAGTGAAAAATCTGCCAAAACAGGGCATAAAAAGACACAAAACCACCTTTTCCACCAAGAAGATGATGATTGCAGCCACTTGGCTGTGAAAAGTGTGCTTTTTGAGCTTTTTACGCTCTGAAAACGCTTATTTCACCATATGCAGTCACATACCGGGACCAAATCAGAGTGGTCACTCATGCTAAAAAGTGAAAAATCTGCCAAAACAGGGCATAAAAAGACACAAAACCACCTTTTCCATCAAGAAGATGATGATTGCAGCCACTTGGCTGTGAAAAGTGTGCTTTTTGAGCTTTTTACGCTCTGAAAACGCTTATTTCACCATATGCAGTCACATACCGGGACCAAATCACAGTGGTCACTGATGCTAAAAAGTGAAAAATCTGCCAATTTAGGGCATAAAAAGACACAAAACCACCTTTTCCATCAAGAAGATGATGATTGCAGCCACTTGGCTGTGAAAAGTGTGCTTTTTGAGCTTTTTACGCTCTGAAAACGCTTATTTCACCATATGCAGTCACATACCGGGACCAAATCAGAGTGGTCACTCATGCTAAAAAGTGAAAAATCTGCCAAAACAGGGCATAAAAAGACACAAAACCACCTTTTCCATCAAGAAGATGATGATTGCAGCCACTTGGCTGTGAAAAGTGTGCTTTTTGAGCTTTTTACGCTCTGAAAACGCTTATTTCACCAGATGCAGTCACATACCGGGACCAAATCAGAGTGGTCACTCATGCTAAAAAGTGAAAAATCTGCCAAAACAGGGCATAAAAAGACACAAAACCACCTTTTCCATCAAGAAGATGATGATTGCAGCCACTTGGCTGTGAAAAGTGTGCTTTTTGAGCTTTTTACGCTCTGAAAACGCTTATTTCACCAGATGCAGTCACATACCGGGACCAAATCAGAGTGGTCACTCATGCTAAAAAGTGAAAAATCTGCCAAAACAGGGCATAAAAAGACACAAAACCACCTTTTCCACCAAGAAGATGATGATTGCAGCCACTTGGCTGTGAAAAGTGTGCTTTTTGAGCTTTTTACGCTCTGAAAACGCTTATTTCACCATATGCAGTCACATACCGGGACCAAATCACAGTGGTCACTCATGCTAAAAAGTGAAAAATCTGCCAAAACAGGGCATAAAAAGACACAAAACCACCTTTTCCATCAAGAAGATGATGATTGCAGCCACTTGGCTGTGAAAAGTGTGCTTTTTGAGCTTTTTACGCTCTGAAAACGCTTATTTCACCATATGCAGTCACATACCGGGACCAAATCAGAGTGGTCACTCATGCTAAAAAGTGAAAAATCTGCCAAAACAGGGCATAAAAAGACACAAAACCACCTTTTCCATCAAGAAGATGATGATTGCAGCCACTTGGCTGTGAAAAGTGTGCTTTTTGAGCTTTTTACGCTCTGAAAACGCTTATTTCACCAGATGCAGTCACATACCGGGACCAAATCACAGTGGTCACTCATGCTAAAAAGTGAAAAATCTGCCAATTTAGGGCAAAAAAGGACACAAAACCACCTTTTCCATCAAGAAGATGATGATTGCAGCCACTTGGCTGTGAAAAGTGTGCTTTTTGAGCTTTTTACGCTCTGAAAACGCTTATTTCACCATATGCAGTCACATACCGGGACCAAATCAGAGTGGTCACTCATGCTAAAAAGTGAAAAATCTGCCAATTTAGGGCATAAAAAGACACAAAACCACCTTTTCCATCAAGAAGATGATGATTGCAGCCACTTGGCTGTGAAAAGTGTGCTTTTTGAGCTTTTTACGCTCTGAAAACGCTTATTTCACCATATGCAGTCACATACCGGGACCAAATCAGAGTGGTCACTCATGCTAAAAAGTGAAAAATCTGCCAAAACAGGGCATAAAAAGACACAAAACCACCTTTTCCATCAAGAAGATGATGATTGCAGCCACTTGGCTGTGAAAAGTGTGCTTTTTGAGCTTTTTACGCTCTGAAAACGCTTATTTCACCATATGCAGTCACATACCGGGACCAAATCACAGTGGTCACTCATGCTAAAAAGTGAAAAATCTGCCAAAACAGGGCATAAAAAGACACAAAACCACCTTTTCCATCAAGAAGATGATGATTGCAGCCACTTGGCTGTGAAAAGTGTGCTTTTTGAGCTTTTTACGCTCTGAAAACGCTTATTTCACCATATGCAGTCACATACCGGGACCAAATCACAGTGGTCACTCATGCTAAAAAGTGAAAAATCTGCCAAAACAGGGCATAAAAAGACACAAAACCACCTTTTCCATCAAGAAGATGATGATTGCAGCCACTTGGCTGTGAAAAGTGTGCTTTTTGAGCTTTTTACGCTCTGAAAACGCTTATTTCACCATATGCAGTCACATACCGGGACCAAATCACAGTGGTCACTCATGCTAAAAAGTGAAAAATCTGCCAAAACAGGGCATAAAAAGACACAAAACCACCTTTTCCATCAAGAAGATGATGATTGCAGCCACTTGGCTGTGAAAAGTGTGCTTTTTGAGCTTTTTACGCTCTGAAAACGCTTATTTCACCATATGCAGTCACATACCGGGACCAAATCACAGTGGTCACTCATGCTAAAAAGTGAAAAATCTGCCAAAACAGGGCATAAAAAGACACAAAACCACCTTTTCCATCAAGAAGATGATGATTGCAGCCACTTGGCTGTGAAAAGTGTGCTTTTTGAGCTTTTTACGCTCTGAAAACGCTTATTTCACCATATGCAGTCACATACCGGGACCAAATCAGAGTGGTCACTCATGCTAAAAAGTGAAAAATCTGCCAATTTAGGGCATAAAAAGACACAAAACCACCTTTTCCATCAAGAAGATGATGATTGCAGCCACTTGGCTGTGAAAAGTGTGCTTTTTGAGCTTTTTACGCTCTGAAAACGCTTATTTCACCATATGCAGTCACATACCGGGACCAAATCACTGTGGTCACTCATGCTAAAAAGTGAAAAATCTGGCAAAACAGGGCATAAAAAGACACAAAACCACCTTTTCCATCAAGAAGATGATGATTGCAGCCACTTGGCTGTGAAAAGTGTGCTTTTTGAGCTTTTTACGCTCTGAAAACGCTTATTTCACCAAATGCAGTCACATACCGGGACCAAATCACAGTGGTCACTCATGCTAAAAAGTGAAAAATCTGCCAATTTAGGGCATAAAAAGACACAAAACCACCTTTTCCATCAAGAAGATGATGATTGCAGCCACTTGGCTGTGAAAAGTGTGCTTTTTGAGCTTTTTACGCTCTGAAAACGCTTATTTCACCATATGCAGTCACATACCGGGACCAAATCAGAGTGGTCACTCATGCTAAAAAGTGAAAAATCTGCCAATTTAGGGCATAAAAAGACACAAAACCACCTTTTCCATCAAGAAGATGATGATTGCAGCCACTTGGCTGTGAAAAGTGTGCTTTTTGAGCTTTTTACGCTCTGAAAACGCTTATTTCACCATATGCAGTCACATACCGGGACCAAATCAGAGTGGTCACTCATGCTAAAAAGTGAAAAATCTGGCAAAACAGGGCATAAAAAGACACAAAACCACCTCTTCCATCAAGAAGATGATGATTGCAGCCACTTGGCTGTGAAAAGTGTGCTTTTTGAGATTTTTACGCTCTGAAAACGCTTATTTCACCATATGCAGTCACATACCGGGACCAAATCAGAGTGGTCACTCATGCTAAAAAGTGAAAAATCTGGCAAAACAGGGCATAAAAAGACACAAAACCACCTTTTCCATCAAGAAGATGATGATTGCAGCCACTTGGCTGTGAAAAGTGTGCTTTTTGAGCTTTTTACGCTCTGAAAACGCTTATTTCACCATATGCAGTCACATACCGGGACCAAATCAGAGTGGTCACTCATGCTAAAAAGTGAAAAATCTGCCAAAACAGGGCATAAAAAGACACAAAACCACCTTTTCCATCAAGAAGATGATGATTGCAGCCACTTGGCTGTGAAAAGTGTGCTTTTTGAGCTTTTTACGCTCTGAAAACGCTTATTTCACCAGATGCAGTCACATACCGGGACCAAATCACAGTGGTCACTCATGCTAAAAAGTGAAAAATCTGCCAATTTAGGGCATAAAAAGACACAAAACCACCTTTTCCATCAAGAAGATGATGATTGCAGCCACTTGGCTGTGAAAAGTGTGCTTTTTGAGCTTTTTACGCTCTGAAAACGCTTATTTCACCATATGCAGTCACATACCGGGACCAAATCAGAGTGGTCACTCATGCTAAAAAGTGAAAAATCTGCCAAAACAGGGCATAAAAAGACACAAAACCACCTTTTCCACCAAGAAGATGATGATTGCAGCCACTTGGCTGTGAAAAGTGTGCTTTTTGAGCTTTTTACGCTCTGAAAACGCTTATTTCACCATATGCAGTCACATACCGGGACCAAATCAGAGTGGTCACTCATGCTAAAAAGTGAAAAATCTGCCAAAACAGGGCATAAAAAGACACAAAACCACCTTTTCCATCAAGAAGATGATGATTGCAGCCACTTGGCTGTGAAAAGTGTGCTTTTTGAGCTTTTTACGCTCTGAAAACGCTTATTTCACCATATGCAGTCACATACCGGGACCAAATCACAGTGGTCACTGATGCTAAAAAGTGAAAAATCTGCCAATTTAGGGCATAAAAAGACACAAAACCACCTTTTCCATCAAGAAGATGATGATTGCAGCCACTTGGCTGTGAAAAGTGTGCTTTTTGAGCTTTTTACGCTCTGAAAACGCTTATTTCACCATATGCAGTCACATACCGGGACCAAATCAGAGTGGTCACTCATGCTAAAAAGTGAAAAATCTGCCAAAACAGGGCATAAAAAGACACAAAACCACCTTTTCCACCAAGAAGATGATGATTGCAGCCACTTGGCTGTGAAAAGTGTGCTTTTTGAGCTTTTTACGCTCTGAAAACGCTTATTTCACCATATGCAGTCACATACCGGGACCAAATCAGAGTGGTCACTCATGCTAAAAAGTGAAAAATCTGCCAAAACAGGGCATAAAAAGACACAAAACCACCTTTTCCATCAAGAAGATGATGATTGCAGCCACTTGGCTGTGAAAAGTGTGCTTTTTGAGCTTTTTACGCTCTGAAAACGCTTATTTCACCATATGCAGTCACATACCGGGACCAAATCACAGTGGTCACTGATGCTAAAAAGTGAAAAATCTGCCAATTTAGGGCATAAAAAGACACAAAACCACCTTTTCCATCAAGAAGATGATGATTGCAGCCACTTGGCTGTGAAAAGTGTGCTTTTTGAGCTTTTTACGCTCTGAAAACGCTTATTTCACCATATGCAGTCACATACCGGGACCAAATCAGAGTGGTCACTCATGCTAAAAAGTGAAAAATCTGCCAAAACAGGGCATAAAAAGACACAAAACCACCTTTTCCATCAAGAAGATGATGATTGCAGCCACTTGGCTGTGAAAAGTGTGCTTTTTGAGCTTTTTACGCTCTGAAAACGCTTATTTCACCAGATGCAGTCACATACCAGGACCAAATCAGAGTGGTCACTCATGCTAAAAAGTGAAAAATCTGCCAAAACAGGGCATAAAAAGACACAAAACCACCTTTTCCATCAAGAAGATGATGATTGCAGCCACTTGGCTGTGAAAAGTGTGCTTTTTGAGCTTTTTACGCTCTGAAAACGCTTATTTCACCAGATGCAGTCACATACCGGGACCAAATCAGAGTGGTCACTCATGCTAAAAAGTGAAAAATCTGCCAAAACAGGGCATAAAAAGACACAAAACCACCTTTTCCACCAAGAAGATGATGATTGCAGCCACTTGGCTGTGAAAAGTGTGCTTTTTGAGCTTTTTACGCTCTGAAAACGCTTATTTCACCATATGCAGTCACATACCGGGACCAAATCACAGTGGTCACTCATGCTAAAAAGTGAAAAATCTGCCAAAACAGGGCATAAAAAGACACAAAACCACCTTTTCCATCAAGAAGATGATGATTGCAGCCACTTGGCTGTGAAAAGTGTGCTTTTTGAGCTTTTTACGCTCTGAAAACGCTTATTTCACCATATGCAGTCACATACCGGGACCAAATCAGAGTGGTCACTCATGCTAAAAAGTGAAAAATCTGCCAAAACAGGGCATAAAAAGACACAAAACCACCTTTTCCATCAAGAAGATGATGATTGCAGCCACTTGGCTGTGAAAAGTGTGCTTTTTGAGCTTTTTACGCTCTGAAAACGCTTATTTCACCAGATGCAGTCACATACCGGGACCAAATCACAGTGGTCACTCATGCTAAAAAGTGAAAAATCTGCCAATTTAGGGCAAAAAAGGACACAAAACCACCTTTTCCATCAAGAAGATGATGATTGCAGCCACTTGGCTGTGAAAAGTGTGCTTTTTGAGCTTTTTACGCTCTGAAAACGCTTATTTCACCAGATGCAGTCACATACCGGGACCAAATCAGAGTGGTCACTCATGCTAAAAAGTGAAAAATCTGCCAATTTAGGGCATAAAAAGACACAAAACCACCTTTTCCATCAAGAAGATGATGATTGCAGCCACTTGGCTGTGAAAAGTGTGCTTTTTGAGCTTTTTACGCTCTGAAAACGCTTATTTCACCATATGCAGTCACATACCGGGACCAAATCACAGTGGTCACTGATGCTAAAAAGTGAAAAATCTGCCAAAACAGGGCATAAAAAGACACAAAACCACCTTTTCCATCAAGAAGATGATGATTGCAGCCACTTGGCACTGGAAAGTGTGCTTTTTGAGCTTTTTACGCTCTGAAAACGCTTATTTCACCATATGCAGTCACATACCGGGACCAAATCAGAGTGGTCACTCATGCTAAAAAGTGAAAAATCTGCCAATTTAGGGCATAAAAAGACACAAAACCACCTTTTCCATCAAGAAGATGATGATTGCAGCCACTTGGCTGTGAAAAGTGTGCTTTTTGAGCTTTTTACGCTCTGAAAACGCTTATTTCACCATATGCAGTCACATACCGGGACCAAATCACAGTGGTCACTGATGCTAAAAAGTGAAAAATCTGCCAATTTAGGGCATAAAAAGACACAAAACCTCCTTTTCCATCAAGAAGATGATGATTGCAGCCACTTGGCTGTGAAAAGTGTGCTTTTTGAGCTTTTTACGCTCTGAAAACGCTTATTTCACCATATGCAGTCACATACCGGGACCAAATCACAGTGGTCACTGATGCTAAAAAGTGAAAAATCTGCCAATTTAGGGCATAAAAAGACACAAAACCTCCTTTTCCATCAAGAAGATGATGATTGCAGCCACTTGGCTGTGAAAAGTGTGCTTTTTGAGCTTTTTACGCTCTGAAAACGCTTATTTCACCATATGCAGTCACATACCGGGACCAAATCACAGTGGTCACTCATGCTAAAAAGTGAAAAATCTGGCAAAACAGGGCATAAAAAGACACAAAACCACCTTTTCCATCAAGAAGATGATGATTGCAGCCACTTGGCTGTGAAAAGTGTGCTTTTTGAGCTTTTTACGCTCTGAAAACGCTTATTTCACCATATGCAGTCACATACCGGGACCAAATCACAGTGGTCACTCATGCTAAAAAGTGAAAAATCTGCCAAAACAGGGCATAAAAAGACACAAAACCACCTTTTCCATCAAGAAGATGATGATTGCAGCCACTTGGCTGTGAAAAGTGTGCTTTTTGAGCTTTTTACGCTCTGAAAACGCTTATTTCACCATATGCAGTCACATACCGGGACCAAATCACAGTGGTCACTCATGCTAAAAAGTGAAAAATCTGCCAATTTAGGGCATAAAAAGACACAAAACCACCTTTTCCATCAAGAAGATGATGATTGCAGCCACTTGGCTGTGAAAAGTGTGCTTTTTGAGCTTTTTACGCTCTGAAAACGCTTATTTCACCATATGCAGTCACATACCGGGACCAAATCAGAGTGGTCACTCATGCTAAAAAGTGAAAAATCTGGCAAAACAGGGCATAAAAAGACACAAAACCACCTTTTCCATCAAGAAGATGATGATTGCAGCCACTTGGCTGTGAAAAGTGTGCTTTTTGAGCTTTTTACGCTCTGAAAACGCTTATTTCACCATATGCAGTCACATACCGGGACCAAATCAGAGTGGTCACTCATGCTAAAAAGTGAAAAATCTGGCAAAACAGGGCATAAAAAGACACAAAACCACCTTTTCCATCAAGAAGATGATGATTGCAGCCACTTGGCTGTGAAAAGTGTGCTTTTTGAGCTTTTTACGCTCTGAAAACGCTTATTTCACCATATGCAGTCACATACCGGGACCAAATCACAGTGGTCACTCATGCTAAAAAGTGAAAAATCTGGCAAAACAGGGCATAAAAAGACACAAAACCTCCTTTTCCATCAAGAAGATGATGATTGCAGCCACTTGGCTGTGAAAAGTGTGCTTTTTGAGCTTTTTACGCTCTGAAAACGCTTATTTCACCATATGCAGTCACATACCGGGACCAAATCACAGTGGTCACTGATGCTAAAAAGTGAAAAATCTGCCAATTTAGGGCATAAAAAGACACAAAACCTCCTTTTCCATCAAGAAGATGATGATTGCAGCCACTTGGCTGTGAAAAGTGTGCTTTTTGAGCTTTTTACGCTCTGAAAACGCTTATTTCACCATATGCAGTCACATACCGGGACCAAATCACAGTGGTCACTCATGCTAAAAAGTGAAAAATCTGCCAAAACAGGGCATAAAAAGACACAAAACCACCTTTTCCATCAAGAAGATGATGATTGCAGCCACTTGGCTGTGAAAAGTGTGCTTTTTGAGCTTTTTACGCTCTGAAAACGCTTATTTCACCATATGCAGTCACATACCGGGACCAAATCACAGTGGTCACTCATGCTAAAAAGTGAAAAATCTGCCAAAACAGGGCATAAAAAGACACAAAACCACCTTTTCCATCAAGAAGATGATGATTGCAGCCACTTGGCTGTGAAAAGTGTGCTTTTTGAGCTTTTTACGCTCTGAAAACGCTTATTTCACCATATGCAGTCACATACCGGGACCAAATCACAGTGGTCACTCATGCTAAAAAGTGAAAAATCTGCCAAAACAGGGCATAAAAAGACACAAAACCTCCTTTTCCATCAAGAAGATGATGATTGCAGCCACTTGGCTGTGAAAAGTGTGCTTTTTGAGCTTTTTACGCTCTGAAAACGCTTATTTCACCATATGCAGTCACATACCGGGACCAAATCACAGTGGTCACTGATGCTAAAAAGTGAAAAATCTGCCAATTTAGGGCATAAAAAGACACAAAACCTCCTTTTCCATCAAGAAGATGATGATTGCAGCCACTTGGCTGTGAAAAGTGTGCTTTTTGAGCTTTTTACGCTCTGAAAACGCTTATTTCACCATATGCAGTCACATACCGGGACCAAATCACAGTGGTCACTCATGCTAAAAAGTGAAAAATCTGCCAAAACAGGGCATAAAAAGACACAAAACCACCTTTTCCATCAAGAAGATGATGATTGCAGCCACTTGGCTGTGAAAAGTGTGCTTTTTGAGCTTTTTACGCTCTGAAAACGCTTATTTCACCATATGCAGTCACATACCGGGACCAAATCACAGTGGTCACTCATGCTAAAAAGTGAAAAATCTGCCAAAACAGGGCATAAAAAGACACAAAACCTCCTTTTCCATCAAGAAGATGATGATTGCAGCCACTTGGCTGTGAAAAGTGTGCTTTTTGAGCTTTTTACGCTCTGAAAACGCTTATTTCACCATATGCAGTCACATACCGGGACCAAATCACAGTGGTCACTGATGCTAAAAAGTGAAAAATCTGCCAATTTAGGGCATAAAAAGACACAAAACCTCCTTTTCCATCAAGAAGATGATGATTGCAGCCACTTGGCTGTGAAAAGTGTGCTTTTTGAGCTTTTTACGCTCTGAAAACGCTTATTTCACCATATGCAGTCACATACCGGGACCAAATCACAGTGGTCACTCATGCTAAAAAGTGAAAAATCTGCCAAAACAGGGCATAAAAAGACACAAAACCACCTTTTCCATCAAGAAGATGATGATTGCAGCCACTTGGCTGTGAAAAGTGTGCTTTTTGAGCTTTTTACGCTCTGAAAACGCTTATTTCACCATATGCAGTCACATACCGGGACCAAATCACAGTGGTCACTCATGCTAAAAAGTGAAAAATCTGCCAAAACAGGGCATAAAAAGACACAAAACCACCTTTTCCATCAAGAAGATGATGATTGCAGCCACTTGGCTGTGAAAAGTGTGCTTTTTGAGCTTTTTACGCTCTGAAAACGCTTATTTCACCATATGCAGTCACATACCGGGACCAAATCACAGTGGTCACTCATGCTAAAAAGTGAAAAATCTGCCAAAACAGGGCATAAAAAGACACAAAACCTCCTTTTCCATCAAGAAGATGATGATTGCAGCCACTTGGCTGTGAAAAGTGTGCTTTTTGAGCTTTTTACGCTCTGAAAACGCTTATTTCACCATATGCAGTCACATACCGGGACCAAATCACAGTGGTCACTGATGCTAAAAAGTGAAAAATCTGCCAATTTAGGGCATAAAAAGACACAAAACCTCCTTTTCCATCAAGAAGATGATGATTGCAGCCACTTGGCTGTGAAAAGTGTGCTTTTTGAGCTTTTTACGCTCTGAAAACGCTTATTTCACCATATGCAGTCACATACCGGGACCAAATCACAGTGGTCACTCATGCTAAAAAGTGAAAAATCTGCCAAAACAGGGCATAAAAAGACACAAAACCACCTTTTCCATCAAGAAGATGATGATTGCAGCCACTTGGCTGTGAAAAGTGTGCTTTTTGAGCTTTTTACGCTCTGAAAACGCTTATTTCACCATATGCAGTCACATACCGGGACCAAATCACAGTGGTCACTCATGCTAAAAAGTGAAAAATCTGCCAAAACAGGGCATAAAAAGACACAAAACCACCTTTTCCATCAAGAAGATGATGATTGCAGCCACTTGGCTGTGAAAAGTGTGCTTTTTGAGCTTTTTACGCTCTGAAAACGCTTATTTCACCATATGCAGTCACATACCGGGACCAAATCACAGTGGTCACTCATGCTAAAAAGTGAAAAATCTGCCAATTGAGGGCATAAAAAGACACAAAACCACCTTTACCATCAAGAAGATGATGATTGCAGCCACTTGGCTGTGAAAAGTGTGCTTTTTGAGCTTTTTACGCTCTGAAAACGCTTATTTCACCATATGCAGTCACATACCGGGACCAAATCACAGTGGTCACTCATGCTAAAAAGTGAAAAATCTGCCAATTTAGGGCATAAAAAGACACAAAACCACCTTTTCCATCAAGAAGATGATGATTGCAGCCACTTGGCTGTGAAAAGTGTGCTTTTTGAGCTTTTTACGCTCTGAAAACGCTTATTTCACCATATGCAGTCACATACCGGGACCAAATCACAGTGGTCACTCATGCTAAAAAGTGAAAAATCTGCCAATTTAGGGCATAAAAAGACACAAAACCTCCTTTTCCATCAAGAAGATGATGATTGCAGCCACTTGGCTGTGAAAAGTGTGCTTTTTGAGCTTTTTACGCTCTGAAAACGCTTATTTCACCATATGCAGTCACATACCGGGACCAAATCACAGTGGTCACTGATGCTAAAAAGTGAAAAATCTGCCAATTTAGGGCATAAAAAGACACAAAACCTCCTTTTCCATCAAGAAGATGATGATTGCAGCCACTTGGCTGTGAAAAGTGTGCTTTTTGAGCTTTTTACGCTCTGAAAACGCTTATTTCACCATATGCAGTCACATACCGGGACCAAATCACAGTGGTCACTCATGCTAAAAAGTGAAAAATCTGCCAAAACAGGGCATAAAAAGACACAAAACCACCTTTTCCATCAAGAAGATGATGATTGCAGCCACTTGGCTGTGAAAAGTGTGCTTTTTGAGCTTTTTACGCTCTGAAAACGCTTATTTCACCATATGCAGTCACATACCGGGACCAAATCACAGTGGTCACTCATGCTAAAAAGTGAAAAATCTGCCAAAACAGGGCATAAAAAGACACAAAACCACCTTTTCCATCAAGAAGATGATGATTGCAGCCACTTGGCTGTGAAAAGTGTGCTTTTTGAGCTTTTTACGCTCTGAAAACGCTTATTTCACCATATGCAGTCACATACCGGGACCAAATCACAGTGGTCACTCATGCTAAAAAGTGAAAAATCTGGCAAAACAGGGCATAAAAAGACACAAAACCACCTTTTCCATCAAGAAGATGATGATTGCAGCCACTTGGCTGTGAAAAGTGTGCTTTTTGAGCTTTTTACGCTCTGAAAACGCTTATTTCACCATATGCAGTCACATACCGGGACCAAATCACAGTGGTCACTCATGCTAAAAAGTGAAAAATCTGCCAATTTAGGGCATAAAAAGACACAAAACCACCTTTACCATCAAGAAGATGATGATTGCAGCCACTTGGCTGTGAAAAGTGTGCTTTTTGAGCTTTTTACGCTCTGAAAACGCTTATTTCACCATATGCAGTCACATACCGGGACCAAATCAGAGTGGTCACTCATGCTAAAAAGTGAAAAATCTGCCAATTTAGGGCATAAAAAGACACAAAACCACCTTTTCCATCAAGAAGATGATGATTGCAGCCACTTGGCTGTGAAAAGTGTGCTTTTTGAGCTTTTTACGCTCTGAAAACGCTTATTTCACCATATGCAGTCACATACCGGGACCAAATCAGAGTGGTCACTCATGCTAAAAAGTGAAAAATCTGCCAATTTAGGGCATAAAAAGACACAAAACCACCTTTTCCATCAAGAAGATGATGATTGCAGCCACTTGGCTGTGAAAAGTGTGCTTTTTGAGCTTTTTACGCTCTGAAAACGCTTATTTCACCATATGCAGTCACATACCGGGACCAAATCACAGTGGTCACTCATGCTAAAAAGTGAAAAATCTGCCAATTTAGGGCATAAAAAGACACAAAACCACCTTTTCCATCAAGAAGATGATGATTGCAGCCACTTGGCTGTGAAAAGTGTGCTTTTTGAGCTTTTTACGCTCTGAAAACGCTTATTTCACCATATGCAGTCACATACCGGGACCAAATCACAGTGGTCACTCATGCTAAAAAGTGAAAAATCTGCCAAAACAGGGCATAAAAAGACACAAAACCACCTTTTCCATCAAGAAGATGATGATTGCAGCCACTTGGCTGTGAAAAGTGTGCTTTTTGAGCTTTTTACGCTCTGAAAACGCTTATTTCACCATATGCAGTCACATACCGGGACCAAATCACAGTGGTCACTCATGCTAAAAAGTGAAAAATCTGGCAAAACAGGGCATAAAAAGACACAAAACCACCTTTTCCATCAAGAAGATGATGATTGCAGCCACTTGGCTGTGAAAAGTGTGCTTTTTGAGCTTTTTACGCTCTGAAAACGCTTATTTCACCATATGCAGTCACATACCGGGACCAAATCACAGTGGTCACTCATGCT
Source organism: Lutjanus erythropterus (assembly GCF_056507025.1). Lineage (NCBI taxonomy): Eukaryota > Metazoa > Chordata > Actinopteri > Lutjaniformes > Lutjanidae > Lutjanus > Lutjanus erythropterus. Next base: position 252,672 of record NC_139343.1, read on the forward strand.
AAAAAGTGAAAAATCTGCCAATTTAGGGCATAAAAAGACACAAAACCACCTTTACCATCAAGAAGATGATGATTGCAGCCACTTGGCTGTGAAAAGTGTGCTTTTTGAGCTTTTTACGCTCTGAAAACGCTTATTTCACCATATGCAGTCACATACCGGGACCAAATCAGAGTGGTCACTCATGCTAAAAAGTGAAAAATCTGCCAATTTAGGGCATAAAAAGACACAAAACCACCTTTTCCATCAAGAAGATGATGATTGCAGCCACTTGGCTGTGAAAAGTGTGCTTTTTGAGCTTTTTACGCTCTGAAAACGCTTATTTCACCATATGCAGTCACATACCGGGACCAAATCAGAGTGGTCACTCATGCTAAAAAGTGAAAAATCTGCCAATTTAGGGCATAAAAAGACACAAAACCACCTTTTCCATCAAGAAGATGATGATTGCAGCCACTTGGCTGTGAAAAGTGTGCTTTTTGAGCTTTTTACGCTCTGAAAACGCTTATTTCACCATATGCAGTCACATACCGGGACCAAATCACAGTGGTCACTCATGCTAAAAAGTGAAAAATCTGCCAATTTAGGGCATAAAAAGACACAAAACCACCTTTACCATCAAGAAGATGATGATTGCAGCCACTTGGCTGTGAAAAGTGTGCTTTTTGAGCTTTTTACGCTCTGAAAACGCTTATTTCACCATATGCAGTCACATACCGGGACCAAATCACAGTGGTCACTCATGCTAAAAAGTGAAAAATCTGCCAAAACAGGGCATAAAAAGACACAAAACCACCTTTTCCATCAAGAAGATGATGATTGCAGCCACTTGGCTGTGAAAAGTGTGCTTTTTGAGCTTTTTACGCTCTGAAAACGCTTATTTCACCATATGCAGTCACATACCGGGACCAAATCAGAGTGGTCACTCATGCTAAAAAGTGAAAAATCTGCCAAAACAGGGCATAAAAAGACACAAAACCACCTTTTCCATCAAGAAGATGATGATTGCAGCCACTTGGCTGTGAAAAGTGTGCTTTTTGAGCTTTTTACGCTCTGAAAACGCTTATTTCACCATATGCAGTCACATACCGGGACCAAATCACAGTGGTCACTGATGCTAAAAAGTGAAAAATCTGCCAATTTAGGGCATAAAAAGACACAAAACCTCCTTTTCCATCAAGAAGATGATGATTGCAGCCACTTGGCTGTGAAAAGTGTGCTTTTTGAGCTTTTTACGCTCTGAAAACGCTTATTTCACCATATGCAGTCACATACCGGGACCAAATCACAGTGGTCACTGATGCTAAAAAGTGAAAAATCTGCCAAAACAGGGCATAAAAAGACACAAAACCACCTTTTCCATCAAGAAGATGATGATTGCAGCCACTTGGCTGTGAAAAGTGTGCTTTTTGAGCTTTTTACGCTCTGAAAACGCTTATTTCACCATATGCAGTCACATACCGGGACCAAATCACAGTGGTCACTCATGCTAAAAAGTGAAAAATCTGCCAATTTAGGGCATAAAAAGACACAAAACCACGTTTTCCATCAAGAAGATGATGATTGCAGCCACTTGGCTGTGAAAAGTGTGCTTTTTGAGCTTTTTACGCTCTGAAAACGCTTATTTCACCATATGCAGTCACATACCGGGACCAAATCAGAGTGGTCACTCATGCTAAAAAGTGAAAAATCTGCCAATTTAGGGCATAAAAAGACACAAAACCACCTTTTCCATCAAGAAGATGATGATTGCAGCCACTTGGCTGTGAAAAGTGTGCTTTTTGAGCTTTTTACGCTCTGAAAACGCTTATTTCACCATATGCAGTCACATACCGGGACCCAATCAGAGTGGTCACTCATGCTAAAAAGTGAAAAATCTGCCAATTTAGGGCATAAAAAGACACAAAACCACCTTTTCCATCAAGAAGATGATGATTGCAGCCACTTGGCTGTGAAAAGTGTGCTTTTTGAGCTTTTTACGCTCTGAAAACGCTTATTTCACCATATGCAGTCACATACCGGGACCAAATCACAGTGGTCACTCATGCTAAAAAGTGAAAAATCTGCCAATTTAGGGCATAAAAAGACACAAAACCACCTTTACCATCAAGAAGATGATGATTGCAGCCACTTGGCTGTGAAAAGTGTGCTTTTTGAGCTTTTTACGCTCTGAAAACGCTTATTTCACCATATGCAGTCACATACCGGGACCAAATCACAGTGGTCACTCATGCTAAAAAGTGAAAAATCTGCCAAAACAGGGCATAAAAAGACACAAAACCACGTTTTCCATCAAGAAGATGATGATTGCAGCCACTTGGCTGTGAAAAGTGTGCTTTTTGAGCTTTTTACGCTCTGAAAACGCTTATTTCACCATATGCAGTCACATACCGGGACCAAATCAGAGTGGTCACTCATGCTAAAAAGTGAAAAATCTGCCAATTTAGGGCATAAAAAGACACAAAACCACCTTTTCCATCAAGAAGATGATGATTGCAGCCACTTGGCTGTGAAAAGTGTGCTTTTTGAGCTTTTTACGCTCTGAAAACGCTTATTTCACCATATGCAGTCACATACCGGGACCAAATCAGAGTGGTCACTCATGCTAAAAAGTGAAAAATCTGCCAATTTAGGGCATAAAAAGACACAAAACCACCTTTTCCATCAAGAAGATGATGATTGCAGCCACTTGGCTGTGAAAAGTGTGCTTTTTGAGCTTTTTACGCTCTGAAAACGCTTATTTCACCATATGCAGTCACATACCGGGACCAAATCACAGTGGTCACTCATGCTAAAAAGTGAAAAATCTGCCAATTTAGGGCATAAAAAGACACAAAACCACCTTTACCATCAAGAAGATGATGATTGCAGCCACTTGGCTGTGAAAAGTGTGCTTTTTGAGCTTTTTACGCTCTGAAAACGCTTATTTCACCATATGCAGTCACATACCGGGACCAAATCACAGTGGTCACTCATGCTAAAAAGTGAAAAATCTGCCAAAACAGGGCATAAAAAGACACAAAACCACCTTTTCCATCAAGAAGATGATGATTGCAGCCACTTGGCTGTGAAAAGTGTGCTTTTTGAGCTTTTTACGCTCTGAAAACGCTTATTTCACCATATGCAGTCACATACCGGGACCAAATCAGAGTGGTCACTCATGCTAAAAAGTGAAAAATCTGCCAAAACAGGGCATAAAAAGACACAAAACCACCTTTTCCATCAAGAAGATGATGATTGCAGCCACTTGGCTGTGAAAAGTGTGCTTTTTGAGCTTTTTACGCTCTGAAAACGCTTATTTCACCATATGCAGTCACATACCGGGACCAAATCACAGTGGTCACTGATGCTAAAAAGTGAAAAATCTGCCAATTTAGGGCATAAAAAGACACAAAACCTCCTTTTCCATCAAGAAGATGATGATTGCAGCCACTTGGCTGTGAAAAGTGTGCTTTTTGAGCTTTTTACGCTCTGAAAACGCTTATTTCACCATATGCAGTCACATACCGGGACCAAATCACAGTGGTCACTGATGCTAAAAAGTGAAAAATCTGCCAAAACAGGGCATAAAAAGACACAAAACCACCTTTTCCATCAAGAAGATGATGATTGCAGCCACTTGGCTGTGAAAAGTGTGCTTTTTGAGCTTTTTACGCTCTGAAAACGCTTATTTCACCATATGCAGTCACATACCGGGACCAAATCACAGTGGTCACTCATGCTAAAAAGTGAAAAATCTGCCAAAACAGGGCATAAAAAGACACAAAACCACGTTTTCCATCAAGAAGATGATGATTGCAGCCACTTGGCTGTGAAAAGTGTGCTTTTTGAGCTTTTTACGCTCTGAAAACGCTTATTTCACCATATGCAGTCACATACCGGGACCAAATCACAGTGGTCACTCATGCTAAAAAGTGAAAAATCTGCCAAAACAGGGCATAAAAAGACACAAAACCACCTTTTCCATCAAGAAGATGATGATTGCAGCCACTTGGCTGTGAAAAGTGTGCTTTTTGAGCTTTTTACGCTCTGAAAACGCTTATTTCACCATATGCAGTCACATACCGGGACCAAATCAGAGTGGTCACTCATGCTAAAAAGTGAAAAATCTGGCAATTTAGGGCATAAAAAGACACAAAACCACCTTTTCCATCAAGAAGATGATGATTGCAGCCACTTGTCTGTGAAAAGTGTGCTTTTTGAGCTTTTTACGCTCTGAAAACGCTTATTTCACCATATGCAGTCACATACCGGGACCAAATCAGAGTGGTCACTCATGCTAAAAAGTGAAAAATCTGCCAAAACAGGGCATAAAAAGACACAAAACCACCTTTTCCATCAAGAAGATGATGATTGCAGCCACTTGGCTGTGAAAAGTGTGCTTTTTGAGCTTTTTACGCTCTGAAAACCCTTATTTCACCATATGCAGTCACATACCGGGACCAAATCAGAGTGGTCACTCATGCTAAAAAGTGAAAAATCTGCCAAAACAGGGCATAAAAAGACACAAAACCACCTTTTCCATCAAGAAGATGATGATTGCAGCCACTTGGCTGTGAAAAGTGTGCTTTTTGAGCTTTTTACGCTCTGAAAACGCTTATTTCACCAGATGCAGTCACATACCGGGACCAAATCAGAGTGGTCACTCATGCTAAAAAGTGAAAAATCTGCCAAAACAGGGCATAAAAAGACACAAAACCACCTTTTCCATCAAGAAGATGATGATTGCAGCCACTTGGCTGTGAAAAGTGTGCTTTTTGAGCTTTTTACGCTTTGAAAACGCTTATTTCACCATATGCAGTCACATACCGGGACCAAATCACAGTGGTCACTCATGCTAAAAAGTGAAAAATCTGCCAAAACAGGGCATAAAAAGACACAAAACCACCTTTTCCATCAAGAAGATGATGATTGCAGCCACTTGGCTGTGAAAAGTGTGCTTTTTGAGCTTTTTACGCTCTGAAAACGCTTATTTCACCAGATGCAGTCACATACCGGGACCAAATCAGAGTGGTCACTCATGCTAAAAAGTGAAAAATCTGCCAAAACAGGGCATAAAAAGACACAAAACCACCTTTTCCATCAAGAAGATGATGATTGCAGCCACTTGGCTGTGAAAAGTGTGCTTTTTGAGCTTTTTACGCTTTGAAAACGCTTATTTCACCAGATGCAGTCACATACCGGGACCAAATCACAGTGGTCACTCATGCTAAAAAGTGAAAAATCTGCCAAAACAGGGCATAAAAAGACACAAAACCACCCTTTCCATCAAGAAGATGATGATTGCAGCCACTTGGCTGTGAAAAGTGTGCTTTTTGAGCTTTTTACGCTCTGAAAACGCTTATTTCACCATATGCAGTCACATACCGGGACCAAATCAGAGTGGTCACTCATGCTAAAAAGTGAAAAATCTGCCAAAACAGGGCATAAAAAGACACAAAACCACCTTTTCCATCAAGAAGATGATGATTGCAGCCACTTGGCTGTGAAAAGTGTGCTTTTTGAGCTTTTTACGCTCTGAAAACGCTTATTTCACCATATGCAGTCACATACCGGGACCAAATCACAGTGGTCACTGATGCTAAAAAGTGAAAAATCTGCCAATTTAGGGCATAAAAAGACACAAAACCTCCTTTTCCATCAAGAAGATGATGATTGCAGCCACTTGGCTGTGAAAAGTGTGCTTTTTGAGCTTTTTACGCTCTGAAAACGCTTATTTCACCATATGCAGTCACATACCGGGACCAAATCACAGTGGTCACTGATGCTAAAAAGTGAAAAATCTGCCAAAACAGGGCATAAAAAGACACAAAACCACCTTTTCCATCAAGAAGATGATGATTGCAGCCACTTGGCTGTGAAAAGTGTGCTTTTTGAGCTTTTTACGCTCTGAAAACGCTTATTTCACCATATGCAGTCACATACCGGGACCAAATCACAGTGGTCACTCATGCTAAAAAGTGAAAAATCTGCCAAAACAGGGCATAAAAAGACACAAAACCACGTTTTCCATCAAGAAGATGATGATTGCAGCCACTTGGCTGTGAAAAGTGTGCTTTTTGAGCTTTTTACGCTCTGAAAACGCTTATTTCACCATATGCAGTCACATACCGGGACCAAATCACAGTGGTCACTCATGCTAAAAAGTGAAAAATCTGCCAAAACAGGGCATAAAAAGACACAAAACCACCTTTTCCATCAAGAAGATGATGATTGCAGCCACTTGGCTGTGAAAAGTGTGCTTTTTGAGCTTTTTACGCTCTGAAAACGCTTATTTCACCATATGCAGTCACATACCGGGACCAAATCAGAGTGGTCACTCATGCTAAAAAGTGAAAAATCTGGCAATTTAGGGCATAAAAAGACACAAAACCACCTTTTCCATCAAGAAGATGATGATTGCAGCCACTTGTCTGTGAAAAGTGTGCTTTTTGAGCTTTTTACGCTCTGAAAACGCTTATTTCACCATATGCAGTCACATACCGGGACCAAATCAGAGTGGTCACTCATGCTAAAAAGTGAAAAATCTGCCAAAACAGGGCATAAAAAGACACAAAACCACCTTTTCCATCAAGAAGATGATGATTGCAGCCACTTGGCTGTGAAAAGTGTGCTTTTTGAGCTTTTTACGCTCTGAAAACCCTTATTTCACCATATGCAGTCACATACCGGGACCAAATCAGAGTGGTCACTCATGCTAAAAAGTGAAAAATCTGCCAAAACAGGGCATAAAAAGACACAAAACCACCTTTTCCATCAAGAAGATGATGATTGCAGCCACTTGGCTGTGAAAAGTGTGCTTTTTGAGCTTTTTACGCTCTGAAAACGCTTATTTCACCAGATGCAGTCACATACCGGGACCAAATCAGAGTGGTCACTCATGCTAAAAAGTGAAAAATCTGCCAAAACAGGGCATAAAAAGACACAAAACCACCTTTTCCATCAAGAAGATGATGATTGCAGCCACTTGGCTGTGAAAAGTGTGCTTTTTGAGCTTTTTACGCTTTGAAAACGCTTATTTCACCATATGCAGTCACATACCGGGACCAAATCACAGTGGTCACTCATGCTAAAAAGTGAAAAATCTGCCAAAACAGGGCATAAAAAGACACAAAACCACCTTTTCCATCAAGAAGATGATGATTGCAGCCACTTGGCTGTGAAAAGTGTGCTTTTTGAGCTTTTTACGCTCTGAAAACGCTTATTTCACCAGATGCAGTCACATACCGGGACCAAATCAGAGTGGTCACTCATGCTAAAAAGTGAAAAATCTGCCAAAACAGGGCATAAAAAGACACAAAACCACCTTTTCCATCAAGAAGATGATGATTGCAGCCACTTGGCTGTGAAAAGTGTGCTTTTTGAGCTTTTTACGCTTTGAAAACGCTTATTTCACCAGATGCAGTCACATACCGGGACCAAATCACAGTGGTCACTCATGCTAAAAAGTGAAAAATCTGCCAAAACAGGGCATAAAAAGACACAAAACCACCCTTTCCATCAAGAAGATGATGATTGCAGCCACTTGGCTGTGAAAAGTGTGCTTTTTGAGCTTTTTACGCTCTGAAAACGCTTATTTCACCATATGCAGTCACATACCGGGACCAAATCAGAGTGGTCACTCATGCTAAAAAGTGAAAAATCTGGCAATTTAGGGCATAAAAAGACACAAAACCACCTTTTCCATCAAGAAGATGATGATTGCAGCCACTTGTCTGTGAAAAGTGTGCTTTTTGAGCTTTTTACGCTCTGAAAACGCTTATTTCACCATATGCAGTCACATACCGGGACCAAATCAGAGTGGTCACTCATGCTAAAAAGTGAAAAATCTGCCAAAACAGGGCATAAAAAGACACAAAACCACCTTTTCCATCAAGAAGATGATGATTGCAGCCACTTGGCTGTGAAAAGTGTGCTTTTTGAGCTTTTTACGCTCTGAAAACCCTTATTTCACCATATGCAGTCACATACCGGGACCAAATCAGAGTGGTCACTCATGCTAAAAAGTGAAAAATCTGCCAAAACAGGGCATAAAAAGACACAAAACCACCTTTTCCATCAAGAAGATGATGATTGCAGCCACTTGGCTGTGAAAAGTGTGCTTTTTGAGCTTTTTACGCTCTGAAAACGCTTATTTCACCAGATGCAGTCACATACCGGGACCAAATCAGAGTGGTCACTCATGCTAAAAAGTGAAAAATCTGCCAAAACAGGGCATAAAAAGACACAAAACCACCTTTTCCATCAAGAAGATGATGATTGCAGCCACTTGGCTGTGAAAAGTGTGCTTTTTGAGCTTTTTACGCTTTGAAAACGCTTATTTCACCATATGCAGTCACATACCGGGACCAAATCACAGTGGTCACTCATGCTAAAAAGTGAAAAATCTGCCAAAACAGGGCATAAAAAGACACAAAACCACCTTTTCCATCAAGAAGATGATGATTGCAGCCACTTGGCTGTGAAAAGTGTGCTTTTTGAGCTTTTTACGCTCTGAAAACGCTTATTTCACCAGATGCAGTCACATACCGGGACCAAATCAGAGTGGTCACTCATGCTAAAAAGTGAAAAATCTGCCAAAACAGGGCATAAAAAGACACAAAACCACCTTTTCCATCAAGAAGATGATGATTGCAGCCACTTGGCTGTGAAAAGTGTGCTTTTTGAGCTTTTTACGCTTTGAAAACGCTTATTTCACCAGATGCAGTCACATACCGGGACCAAATCACAGTGGTCACTCATGCTAAAAAGTGAAAAATCTGCCAAAACAGGGCATAAAAAGACACAAAACCACCCTTTCCATCAAGAAGATGATGATTGCAGCCACTTGGCTGTGAAAAGTGTGCTTTTTGAGCTTTTTACGCTCTGAAAACGCTTATTTCACCATATGCAGTCACATACCGGGACCAAATCAGAGTGGTCACTCATGCTAAAAAGTGAAAAATCTGCCAAAACAGGGCATAAAAAGACACAAAACCACCTTTTCCATCAAGAAGATGATGATTGCAGCCACTTGGCTGTGAAAAGTGTGCTTTTTGAGCTTTTTACGCTCTGAAAACGCTTATTTCACCATATGCAGTCACATACCGGGACCAAATCACAGTGGTCACTGATGCTAAAAAGTGAAAAATCTGCCAATTTAGGGCATAAAAAGACACAAAACCTCCTTTTCCATCAAGAAGATGATGATTGCAGCCACTTGGCTGTGAAAAGTGTGCTTTTTGAGCTTTTTACGCTCTGAAAACGCTTATTTCACCATATGCAGTCACATACCGGGACCAAATCACAGTGGTCACTGATGCTAAAAAGTGAAAAATCTGCCAAAACAGGGCATAAAAAGACACAAAACCACCTTTTCCATCAAGAAGATGATGATTGCAGCCACTTGGCTGTGAAAAGTGTGCTTTTTGAGCTTTTTACGCTCTGAAAACGCTTATTTCACCATATGCAGTCACATACCGGGACCAAATCACAGTGGTCACTCATGCTAAAAAGTGAAAAATCTGCCAAAACAGGGCATAAAAAGACACAAAACCACGTTTTCCATCAAGAAGATGATGATTGCAGCCACTTGGCTGTGAAAAGTGTGCTTTTTGAGCTTTTTACGCTCTGAAAACGCTTATTTCACCATATGCAGTCACATACCGGGACCAAATCACAGTGGTCACTCATGCTAAAAAGTGAAAAATCTGCCAAAACAGGGCATAAAAAGACACAAAACCACCTTTTCCATCAAGAAGATGATGATTGCAGCCACTTGGCTGTGAAAAGTGTGCTTTTTGAGCTTTTTACGCTCTGAAAACGCTTATTTCACCATATGCAGTCACATACCGGGACCAAATCAGAGTGGTCACTCATGCTAAAAAGTGAAAAATCTGGCAATTTAGGGCATAAAAAGACACAAAACCACCTTTTCCATCAAGAAGATGATGATTGCAGCCACTTGTCTGTGAAAAGTGTGCTTTTTGAGCTTTTTACGCTCTGAAAACGCTTATTTCACCATATGCAGTCACATACCGGGACCAAATCAGAGTGGTCACTCATGCTAAAAAGTGAAAAATCTGCCAAAACAGGGCATAAAAAGACACAAAACCACCTTTTCCATCAAGAAGATGATGATTGCAGCCACTTGGCTGTGAAAAGTGTGCTTTTTGAGCTTTTTACGCTCTGAAAACCCTTATTTCACCATATGCAGTCACATACCGGGACCAAATCAGAGTGGTCACTCATGCTAAAAAGTGAAAAATCTGCCAAAACAGGGCATAAAAAGACACAAAACCACCTTTTCCATCAAGAAGATGATGATTGCAGCCACTTGGCTGTGAAAAGTGTGCTTTTTGAGCTTTTTACGCTCTGAAAACGCTTATTTCACCAGATGCAGTCACATACCGGGACCAAATCAGAGTGGTCACTCATGCTAAAAAGTGAAAAATCTGCCAAAACAGGGCATAAAAAGACACAAAACCACCTTTTCCATCAAGAAGATGATGATTGCAGCCACTTGGCTGTGAAAAGTGTGCTTTTTGAGCTTTTTACGCTTTGAAAACGCTTATTTCACCATATGCAGTCACATACCGGGACCAAATCACAGTGGTCACTCATGCTAAAAAGTGAAAAATCTGCCAAAACAGGGCATAAAAAGACACAAAACCACCTTTTCCATCAAGAAGATGATGATTGCAGCCACTTGGCTGTGAAAAGTGTGCTTTTTGAGCTTTTTACGCTCTGAAAACGCTTATTTCACCAGATGCAGTCACATACCGGGACCAAATCAGAGTGGTCACTCATGCTAAAAAGTGAAAAATCTGCCAAAACAGGGCATAAAAAGACACAAAACCACCTTTTCCATCAAGAAGATGATGATTGCAGCCACTTGGCTGTGAAAAGTGTGCTTTTTGAGCTTTTTACGCTTTGAAAACGCTTATTTCACCAGATGCAGTCACATACCGGGACCAAATCACAGTGGTCACTCATGCTAAAAAGTGAAAAATCTGCCAAAACAGGGCATAAAAAGACACAAAACCACCCTTTCCATCAAGAAGATGATGATTGCAGCCACTTGGCTGTGAAAAGTGTGCTTTTTGAGCTTTTTACGCTCTGAAAACGCTTATTTCACCATATGCAGTCACATACCGGGACCAAATCAGAGTGGTCACTCATGCTAAAAAGTGAAAAATCTGCCAAAACAGGGCATAAAAAGACACAAAACCACCTTTTCCATCAAGAAGATGATGATTGCAGCCACTTGGCTGTGAAAAGTGTGCTTTTTGAGCTTTTTACGCTCTGAAAACGCTTATTTCACCATATGCAGTCACATACCGGGACCAAATCACAGTGGTCACTGATGCTAAAAAGTGAAAAATCTGCCAAAACAGGGCAAAAAAAGACACAAAACCACCTTTTCCATCAAGAAGATGATGATTGCAGCCACTTGGCTGTGAAAAGTGTGCTTTTTGAGCTTTTTACGCTCTGAAAACGCTTATTTCACCATATGCAGTCACATACCGGGACCAAATCACAGTGGTCACTGATGCTAAAACGTGAAAAATCTGCCAATTTAGGGCATAAAAAGACACAAAACCACCTTTTCCATCAAGAAGATGATGATTGCAGCCACTTGGCTGTGAAAAGTGTGCTTTTTGAGCTTTTTACGCTCTGAAAACGCTTATTTCACCATATGCAGTCACATACCGGGACCAAATCACAGTGGTCACTCGTGCTAAAAAGTGAAAAATCTGCCAAAACAGGGCATAAAAAGACACAAAACCACCTTTTCCATCAAGAAGATGATGATTGCAGCCACTTGGCTGTGAAAAGTGTGCTTTTTGAGCTTTTTACGCTCTGAAAACGCTTATTTCACCAGATGCAGTCACATACCGGGACCAAATCAGAGTGGTCACTCGTGCTAAAAAGTGAAAAATCTGGCAAAACAGGGCATAAAAAGACACAAAACCACCTTTTCCATCAAGAAGATGATGATTGCAGCCACTTGGCTGTGAAAAGTGTGCTTTTTGAGCTTTTTACGCTCTGAAAACGCTTATTTCACCAGATGCAGTCACATACCGGGACCAAATCAGAGTGGTCACTCGTGCTAAAAAGTGAAAAATCTGCCAAAACAGGGCATAAAAAGACACAAAACCACCTTTTCCATCAAGAAGATGATGATTGCAGCCACTTGGCTGTGAAAAGTGTGCTTTTTGAGCTTTTTACGCTCTGAAAACGCTTATTTCACCATATGCAGTCACATACCGGGACCAAATCACAGTGGTCACTCGTGCTAAAAAGTGAAAAATCTGCCAAAACAGGGCATAAAAAGACACAAAACCACCTTTTCCATCAAGAAGATGATGATTGCAGCCACTTGGCTGTGAAAAGTGTGCTTTTTGAGCTTTTTACGCTCTGAAAACGCTTATTTCACCATATGCAGTCACATACCGGGACCAAATCACAGTGGTCACTCGTGCTAAAAAGTGAAAAATCTGGCAAAACAGGGCATAAAAAGACACAAAACCACGTTTTCCATCAAGAAGATGATGATTGCAGCCACTTGGCTGTGAAAAGTGTGCTTTTTGAGCTTTTTACGCTCTGAAAACGCTTATTTCACCAGATGCAGTCACATACCGGGACCAAATCACAGTGGTCACTCATGCTAAAAAGTGAAAAATCTGCCAATTTAGGGCAAAAAAGGACACAAAACCACCTTTTCCATCAAGAAGATGATGATTGCAGCCACTTGGCTGTGAAAAGTGTGCTTTTTGAGCTTTTTACGCTCTGAAAACGCTTATTTCACCAGATGCAGTCACATACCGGGACCAAATCACAGTGGTCACTCATGCTAAAAAGTGAAAAATCTGCCAATTTAGGGCATAAAAAGACACAAAACCACCTTTTCCATCAAGAAGATGATGATTGCAGCCACTTGGCTGTGAAAAGTGTGCTTTTTGAGCTTTTTACGCTCTGAAAACGCTTATTTCACCAGATGCAGTCACATACCGGGACCAAATCACAGTGGTCACTCATGCTAAAAAGTGAAAAATCTGCCAATTTAGGGCATAAAAAGACACAAAACCACCTTTTCCATCAAGAAGATGATGATTGCAGCCACTTGGCTGTGAAAAGTGTGCTTTTTGAGCTTTTTACGCTCTGAAAACGCTTATTTCACCATATGCAGTCACATACCGGGACCAAATCACAGTGGTCACTGATGCTAAAAAGTGAAAAATCTGGCAAAACAGGGCATAAAAAGACACAAAACCACCTTTTCCATCAAGAAGATGATGATTGCAGCCACTTGGCTGTGAAAAGTGTGCTTTTTGAGCTTTTTACGCTCTGAAAACGCTTATTTCACCATATGCAGTCACATACCGGGACCAAATCACAGTGGTCACTCGTGCTAAAAAGTGAAAAATCTGCCAAAACAGGGCATAAAAAGACACAAAACCACCTTTTCCATCAAGAAGATGATGATTGCAGCCACTTGGCTGTGAAAAGTGTGCTTTTTGAGCTTTTTACGCTCTGAAAACGCTTATTTCACCAGATGCAGTCACATACCGGGACCAAATCAGAGTGGTCACTCATGCTAAAAAGTGAAAAATCTGCCAAAACAGGGCATAAAAAGACACAAAACCACCTTTTCCATCAAGAAGATGATGATTGCAGCCACTTGGCTGTGAAAAGTGTGCTTTTTGAGCTTTTTACGCTCTGAAAACGCTTATTTCACCATATGCAGTCACATACCGGGACCAAATCAGAGTGGTCACTCATGCTAAAAAGTGAAAAATCTGCCAAAACAGGGCATAAAAAGACACAAAACCACCTTTTCCATCAAGAAGATGATGATTGCAGCCACTTGGCTGTGAAAAGTGTGCTTTTTGAGCTTTTTACGCTCTGAAAACGCTTATTTCACCATATGCAGTCACATACCGGGACCAAATCAGAGTGGTCACTCATGCTAAAAAGTGAAAAATCTGCCAAAACAGGGCATAAAAAGACACAAAACCACCTTTTCCATCAAGAAGATGATGATTGCAGCCACTTGGCTGTGAAAAGTGTGCTTTTTGAGCTTTTTACGCTCTGAAAACCCTTATTTCACCATATGCAGTCACATACCGGGACCAAATCAGAGTGGTCACTCATGCTAAAAAGTGAACAATCTGCCAATTTAGGGCATAAAAAGACACAAAACCACCTTTTCCATCAAGAAGATGATGATTGCAGCCACTTGGCTGTGAAAAGTGTGCTTTTTGAGCTTTTTACGCTCTGAAAACGCTTATTTCACCAGATGCAGTCACATACCGGGACCAAATCAGAGTGGTCACTCATGCTAAAAAGTGAAAAATCTGCCAATTTAGGGCATAAAAAGACACAAAACCACCTTTTCCATCAAGAAGATGATGATTGCAGCCACTTGGCTGTGAAAAGTGTGCTTTTTGAGCTTTTTACGCTCTGAAAACGCTTATTTCACCATATGCAGTCACATACCGGGACCAAATCACAGTGGTCACTGATGCTAAAAAGTGAAAAATCTGCCAATTTAGGGCATAAAAAGACACAAAACCACCTTTTCCATCAAGAAGATGATGATTGCAGCCACTTGGCTGTGAAAAGTGTGCTTTTTGAGCTTTTTACGCTCTGAAAACGCTTATTTCACCATATGCAGTCACATACCGGGACCAAATCACAGTGGTCACTCATGCTAAAAAGTGAAAAATCTGCCAAAACAGGGCATAAAAAGACACAAAACCACCTTTTCCATCAAGAAGATGATGATTGCAGCCACTTGGCTGTGAAAAGTGTGCTTTTTGAGCTTTTTACGCTCTGAAAACGCTTATTTCACCATATGCAGTCACATACCGGGACCAAATCAGAGTGGTCACTCATGCTAAAAAGTGAAAAATCTGCCAAAACAGGGCATAAAAAGACACAAAACCACCTTTTCCATCAAGAAGATGATGATTGCAGCCACTTGGCTGTGAAAAGTGTGCTTTTTGAGCTTTTTACGCTCTGAAAACGCTTATTTCACCAGATGCAGTCACATACCGGGACCAAATCACAGTGGTCACTCATGCTAAAAAGTGAAAAATCTGCCAATTTAGGGCATAAAAAGACACAAAACCACCTTTTCCATCAAGAAGATGATGATTGCAGCCACTTGGCTGTGAAAAGTGTGCTTTTTGAGCTTTTTACGCTCTGAAAACGCTTATTTCACCAGATGCAGTCACATACCGGGACCAAATCACAGTGGTCACTCATGCTAAAAAGTGAAAAATCTGCCAATTTAGGGCATAAAAAGACACAAAACCACCTTTTCCATCAAGAAGATGATGATTGCAGCCACTTGGCTGTGAAAAGTGTGCTTTTTGAGCTTTTTACGCTCTGAAAACGCTTATTTCACCATATGCAGTCACATACCGGGACCAAATCACAGTGGTCACTGATGCTAAAAAGTGAAAAATCTGCCAATTTAGGGCATAAAAAGACACAAAACCACCTTTTCCATCAAGAAGATGATGATTGCAGCCACTTGGCTGTGAAAAGTGTGCTTTTTGAGCTTTTTACGCTCTGAAAACGCTTATTTCACCATATGCAGTCACATACCGGGACCAAATCACAGTGGTCACTCGTGCTAAAAAGTGAAAAATCTGCCAAAACAGGGCATAAAAAGACACAAAACCACCTTTTCCATCAAGAAGATGATGATTGCAGCCACTTGGCTGTGAAAAGTGTGCTTTTTGAGCTTTTTACGCTCTGAAAACGCTTATTTCACCATATGCAGTCACATACCGGGACCAAATCAGAGTGGTCACTCGTGCTAAAAAGTGAAAAATCTGCCAAAACAGGGCATAAAAAGACACAAAACCACCTTTTCCATCAAGAAGATGATGATTGCAGCCACTTGGCTGTGAAAAGTGTGCTTTTTGAGCTTTTTACGCTCTGAAAACCCTTATTTCACCATATGCAGTCACATACCGGGACCAAATCAGAGTGGTCACTCATGCTAAAAAGTGAAAAATCTGCCAAAACAGGGCATAAAAAGACACAAAACCACCTTTTCCATCAAGAAGATGATGATTGCAGCCACTTGGCTGTGAAAAGTGTGCTTTTTGAGCTTTTTACGCTCTGAAAACGCTTATTTCACCATATGCAGTCACATACCGGGACCAAATCACAGTGGTCACTGATGCTAAAAAGTGAAAAATCTGCCAATTTAGGGCATAAAAAGACACAAAACCACCTTTTCCATCAAGAAGATGATGATTGCAGCCACTTGGCTGTGAAAAGTGTGCTTTTTGAGCTTTTTACGCTCTGAAAACGCTTATTTCACCATATGCAGTCACATACCGGGACCAAATCACAGTGGTCACTCATGCTAAAAAGTGAAAAATCTGCCAAAACAGGGCATAAAAAGACACAAAACCACCTTTTCCATCAAGAAGATGATGATTGCAGCCACTTGGCTGTGAAAAGTGTGCTTTTTGAGCTTTTTACGCTCTGAAAACGCTTATTTCACCATATGCAGTCACATACTGGGACCAAATCAGAGTGGTCACTCATGCTAAAAAGTGAAAAATCTGCCAAAACAGGGCATAAAAAGACACAAAACCACCTTTTCCATCAAGAAGATGATGATTGCAGCCACTTGGCTGTGAAAAGTGTGCTTTTTGAGCTTTTTACGCTCTGAAAACGCTTATTTCACCAGATGCAGTCACATACCGGGACCAAATCACAGTGGTCACTCATGCTAAAAAGTGAAAAATCTGCCAAAACAGGGCATAAAAAGACACAAAACCACCTTTTCCATCAAGAAGATGATGATTGCAGCCACTTGGCTGTGAAAAGTGTGCTTTTTGAGCTTTTTACGCTCTGAAAACGCTTATTTCACCAGATGCAGTCACATACCGGGACCAAATCACAGTGGTCACTCATGCTAAAAAGTGAAAAATCTGCCAATTTAGGGCAAAAAAGGACACAAAACCACCTTTTCCATCAAGAAGATGATGATTGCAGCCACTTGGCTGTGAAAAGTGTGCTTTTTGAGCTTTTTACGCTCTGAAAACGCTTATTTCACCATATGCAGTCACATACCGGGACCAAATCACAGTGGTCACTGATGCTAAAAAGTGAAAAATCTGGCAAAACAGGGCATAAAAAGACACAAAACCACCTTTTCCATCAAGAAGATGATGATTGCAGCCACTTGGCTGTGAAAAGTGTGCTTTTTGAGCTTTTTACGCTCTGAAAACGCTTATTTCACCATATGCAGTCACATACCGGGACCAAATCACAGTGGTCACTGATGCTAAAAAGTGAAAAATCTGCCAAAACAGGGCATAAAAAGACACAAAACCACCTTTTCCATCAAGAAGATGATGATTGCAGCCACTTGGCTGTGAAAAGTGTGCTTTTTGAGCTTTTTACGCTCTGAAAACGCTTATTTCACCATATGCAGTCACATACCGGGACCAAATCACAGTGGTCACTCGTGCTAAAAAGTGAAAAATCTGGCAAAACAGGGCATAAAAAGACACAAAACCACCTTTTCCATCAAGAAGATGATGATTGCAGCCACTTGGCTGTGAAAAGTGTGCTTTTTGAGCTTTTTACGCTCTGAAAACGCTTATTTCACCATATGCAGTCACATACCGGGACCAAATCAGAGTGGTCACTCATGCTAAAAAGTGAAAAATCTGCCAAAACAGGGCATAAAAAGACACAAAACCACCTTTTCCATCAAGAAGATGATGATTGCAGCCACTTGGCTGTGAAAAGTGTGCTTTTTGAGCTTTTTACGCTCTGAAAACGCTTATTTCACCATATGCAGTCACATACCGGGACCAAATCAGCGTGGTCACTCATGCTAAAAAGTGAAAAATCTGCCAAAACAGGGCATAAAAAGACACAAAACCACCTTTTCCATCAAGAAGATGATGATTGCAGCCACTTGGCTGTGAAAAGTGTGCTTTTTGAGCTTTTTACGCTCTGAAAACGCTTATTTCACCATATGCAAGTCACATACCGAGACCAAATCACAGTGGTCACTGATGCTAAAAAGTGAAAAATCTGCCAATTTAGGGCATAAAAAGACACAAAACCACCTTTTCCATCAAGAAGATGATGATTGCAGCCACTTGGCTGTGAAAAGTGTGCTTTTTGAGCTTTTTACGCTCTGAAAACGCTTATTTCACCATATGCAGTCACATACCGGGACCAAATCAGAGTGGTCACTCATGCTAAAAAGTGAAAAATCTGCCAAAACAGGGCATAAAAAGACACAAAACCACCTTTTCCATCAAGAAGATGATGATTGCAGCCACTTGGCTGTGAAAAGTGTGCTTTTTGAGCTTTTTACGCTCTGAAAACGCTTATTTCTCCATATGCAGTCACATACCGGGACCAAATCAGAGTGGTCACTCATGCTAAAAAGTGAAAAATCTGCCAAAACAGGGCATAAAAAGACACAAAACCACCTTTTCCATCAAGAAGATGATGATTGCAGCCACTTGGCTGTGAAAAGTGTGCTTTTTGAGCTTTTTACGCTCTGAAAACGCTTATTTCACCAGATGCAGTCACATACCGGGACCAAATCACAGTGGTCACTCATGCTAAAAAGTGAAAAATCTGCCAATTTAGGGCATAAAAAGACACAAAACCACCTTTTCCATCAAGAAGATGATGATTGCAGCCACTTGGCTGTGAAAAGTGTGCTTTTTGAGCTTTTTACGCTCTGAAAACGCTTATTTCACCATATGCAGTCACATACCGGGACCAAATCAGAGTGGTCACTCATGGTAAAAAGTGAAAAATCTGCCAAAACAGGGCATAGAAAGACACAAAACCACCTTTTCCATCAAGAAGATGATGATTGCAGCCACTTGGCTGTGAAAAGTGTGCTTTTTAAGCTTTTTACGCTCTAAAAACGCTTATTTCACCATATGCAGTCACATACCGGGACCAAATCAGAGTGGTCACTGATGCTAAAAAGTGAAAAATCTGCCAAAACAGGGCATAAAAAGACACAAAACCACCTTTTCCATCAAGAAGATGATGATTGCAGCCACTTGGCTGTGAAAAGTGTGCTTTTTGAGCTTTTTACGCTCTGAAAACGCTTATTTCACCATATGCAGTCACATACCGGGACCAAATCACAGTGGTCACTCATGCTAAAAAGTGAAAAATCTGCCCAAACAGGGCATAAAAAGACACAAAACCACCTTTTCCATCAAGAAGATGATGATTGCAGCCACTTGGCTGTGAAAAGTGTGCTTTTTGAGCTTTTTACGCTCTGAAAACGCTTATTTCACCATATGCAGTCACATACCGGGACCAAATCAGAGTGGTCACTCATGCTAAAAAGTGAAAAATCTGCCAAAACAGGGCATAAAAAGACACAAAACCACCTTTTCCATCAAGAAGATGATGATTGCAGCCACTTGGCTGTGAAAAGTGTGCTTTTTGAGCTTTTTACGCTCTGAAAACGCTTATTTCACCATATGCAGTCACATACCGGGACCAAATCACAGTGGTCACTGATGCTAAAAAGTGAAAAATCTGGCAAAACAGGGCATAAAAAGACACAAAACCACCTTTTCCATCAAGAAGATGATGATTGCAGCCACTTGGCTGTGAAAAGTGTGCTTTTTGAGCTTTTTACGCTCTGAAAACGCTTATTTCACCATATGCAGTCACATACCGGGACCAATTCAGAGTGGTCACTCATGCTAAAAAGTGAAAAATCTGCCAATTTAGGGCATAGAAAGACACAAAACCACCTTTTCCATCAAGAAGATGATGATTGCAGCCACTTGGCTGTGAAAAGTGTGCTTTTTGAGCTTTTTACGCTCTGAAAACGCTTATTTCACCATATGCAGTCACATACCGGGACCAAATCACAGTGGTCACTCATGCTAAAAAGTGAAAAATCTGCCAATTTAGGGCATAAAAAGACACAAAACCACCTTTTCCATCAAGAAGATGATGATTGCAGCCACTTGGCTGTGAAAAGTGTGCTTTTTGAGCTTTTTACGCTCTGAAAACGCTTATTTCACCATATGCAGTCACATACCGGGACCAAATCACAGTGGTCACTCATGCTAAAAAGTGAAAAATCTGCCAAAACAGGGCATAAAAAGACACAAAACCACCTTTTCCATCAAGAAGATGATGATTGCAGCCACTTGGCTGTGAAAAGTGTGCTTTTTGAGCTTTTTACGCTCTGAAAACGCTTATTTCACCATATGCAGTCACATACCGGGACCAAATCAGAGTGGTCACTCATGCTAAAAAGTGAAAAATCTGCCCAAACAGGGCATAAAAAGACACAAAACCACCTTTTCCATCAAGAAGATGATGATTGCAGCCACTTGGGTGTGAAAAGTGTGCTTTTTGAGCTTTTTACGCTCTGAAAACGCTTATTTCACCATATGCAGTCACATACCGGGACCAAATCACAGTGGTCACTCATGCTAAAAAGTGAAAAATCTGGCAAAACAGGGCATAAAAAGACACAAAACCACCTTTTCCATCAAGAAGATGATGATTGCAGCCACTTGGCTGTGAAAAGTGTGCTTTTTGAGCTTTTTACGCTCTGAAAACGCTTATTTCACCATATGCAGTCACATACCGGGACCAAATCACAGTGGTCACTCATGCTAAAAAGTGAAAAATCTGCCAATTTAGGGCATAAAAAGACACAAAACCACCTTTTCCATCAAGAAGATGATGATTGCAGCCACTTGGCTGTGAAAAGTGTGCTTTTTGAGCTTTTTACGCTCTGAAAACGCTTATTTCACCATATGCAGTCACATACCGGGACCAAATCACAGTGGTCACTGATGCTAAAAAGTGAAAAATCTGGCAAAACAGGGCATAAAAAGACACAAAACCACCTTTTCCATCAAGAAGATGATGATTGCAGCCACTTGGCTGTGAAAAGTGTGCTTTTTGAGCTTTTTACGCTCTGAAAACGCTTATTTCACCATATGCAGTCACATACCGGGACCAATTCAGAGTGGTCACTCATGCTAAAAAGTGAAAAATCTGCCAATTTAGGGCATAGAAAGACACAAAACCACCTTTTCCATCAAGAAGATGATGATTGCAGCCACTTGGCTGTGAAAAGTGTGCTTTTTGAGCTTTTTACGCTCTGAAAACGCTTATTTCACCATATGCAGTCACATACCGGGACCAAATCACAGTGGTCACTCATGCTAAAAAGTGAAAAATCTGCCAATTTAGGGCATAAAAAGACACAAAACCACCTTTTCCATCAAGAAGATGATGATTGCAGCCACTTGGCTGTGAAAAGTGTGCTTTTTGAGCTTTTTACGCTCTGAAAACGCTTATTTCACCATATGCAGTCACATACCGGGACCAAATCACAGTGGTCACTCATGCTAAAAAGTGAAAAATCTGCCAATTTAGGGCATAAAAAGACACAAAACCACCTTTTCCATCAAGAAGATGATGATTGCAGCCACTTGGCTGTGAAAAGTGTGCTTTTTGAGCTTTTTACGCTCTGAAAACGCTTATTTCACCATATGCAGTCACATACCGGGACCAAATCACAGTGGTCACTCATGCTAAAAAGTGAAAAATCTGCCAATTTAGGGCATAAAAAGACACAAAACCACCTTTTCCATCAAGAAGATGATGATTGCAGCCACTTGGCTGTGAAAAGTGTGCTTTTTGAGCTTTTTACGCTCTGAAAACGCTTATTTCACCATATGCAGTCACATACCGGGACCAAATCACAGTGGTCACTGATGCTAAAAAGTGAAAAATCTGCCAATTTAGGGCATAAAAAGACACAAAACCACCTTTTCCATCAAGAAGATGATGATTGCAGCCACTTGGCTGTGAAAAGTGTGCTTTTTGAGCTTTTTACGCTCTGAAAACGCTTATTTCACCATATGCAGTCACATACCGGGACCAAATCACAGTGGTCACTCATGCTAAAAAGTGAAAAATCTGCCAAAACAGGGCATAAAAAGACACAAAACCACCTTTTCCATCAAGAAGATGATGATTGCAGCCACTTGGCTGTGAAAAGTGTGCTTTTTGAGCTTTTTACGCTCTGAAAACGCTTATTTCACCATATGCAGTCACATACCGGGACCAAATCACAGTGGTCACTCATGCTAAAAAGTGAAAAATCTGCCAAAACAGGGCATAAAAAGACACAAAACCACCTTTTCCATCAAGAAGATGATGATTGCAGCCACTTGGCTGTGAAAAGTGTGCTTTTTGAGCTTTTTACGCTCTGAAAACGCTTATTTCACCAGATGCAGTCACATACCGGGACCAAATCACAGTGGTCACTCATGCTAAAAAGTGAAAAATCTGCCACTTTAGGGCATAAAAAGACACAAAACCACCTTTTCCATCAAGAAGATGATGATTGCAGCCACTTGGCTGTGAAAAGTGTGCTTTTTGAGCTTTTTACGCTCTGAAAACGCTTATTTCACCAGATGCAGTCACATACCGGGACCAAATCAGAGTGGTCACTCATGCTAAAAAGTGAAAAATCTGCCAAAACAGGGCATAAAAAGACACAAAACCACCTTTTCCATCAAGAAGATGATGATTGCAGCCACTTGGCTGTGAAAAGTGTGCTTTTTGAGCTTTTTACGCTCTGAAAACGCTTATTTCACCATATGCAGTCACATACCGGGACCAAATCACAGTGGTCACTCATGCTAAAAAGTGAAAAATCTGCCAAAACAGGGCATAAAAAGACACAAAACCACCTTTTCCATCAAGAAGATGATGATTGCAGCCACTTGGCTGTGAAAAGTGTGCTTTTTGAGCTTTTTACGCTCTGAAAACGCTTATTTCACCATATGCAGTCACATACCGGGACCAAATCACAGTGGTCACTCATGCTAAAAAGTGAAAAATCTGCCAAAACAGGGCATAAAAAGACACAAAACCACCTTTTCCATCAAGAAGATGATGATTGCAGCCACTTGGCTGTGAAAAGTGTGCTTTTTGAGCTTTTTACGCTCTGAAAACGCTTATTTCACCAGATGCAGTCACATACCGGGACCAAATCACAGTGGTCACTCATGCTAAAAAGTGAAAAATCTGCCACTTTAGGGCATAAAAAGACACAAAACCACCTTTTCCATCAAGAAGATGATGATTGCAGCCACTTGGCTGTGAAAAGTGTGCTTTTTGAGCTTTTTACGCTCTGAAAACGCTTATTTCACCAGATGCAGTCACATACCGGGACCAAATCAGAGTGGTCACTCATGCTAAAAAGTGAAAAATCTGCCAAAACAGGGCATAAAAAGACACAAAACCACCTTTTCCATCAAGAAGATGATGATTGCAGCCACTTGGCTGTGAAAAGTGTGCTTTTTGAGCTTTTTACGCTCTGAAAACGCTTATTTCACCATATGCAGTCACATACCGGGACCAAATCACAGTGGTCACTCATGCTAAAAAGTGAAAAATCTGCCAAAACAGGGCATAAAAAGACACAAAACCACCTTTTCCATCAAGAAGATGATGATTGCAGCCACTTGGCTGTGAAAAGTGTGCTTTTTGAGCTTTTTACGCTCTGAAAACGCTTATTTCACCATATGCAGTCACATACCGGGACCAAATCAGAGTGGTCACTCATGCTAAAAAGTGAAAAATCTGGCAAAACAGGGCATAAAAAGACACAAAACCACCTTTTCCATCAAGAAGATGATGATTGCAGCCACTTGGCTGTGAAAAGTGTGCTTTTTGAGCTTTTTACGCTCTGAAAACGCTTATTTCACCATATGCAGTCACATACCGGGACCAAATCAGAGTGGTCACTCATGCTAAAAAGTGAAAAATCTGCCAAAACAGGGCATAAAAAGACACAAAACCACCTTTTCCATCAAGAAGATGATGATTGCAGCCACTTGGCTGTGAAAAGTGTGCTTTTTGAGCTTTTTACGCTCTGAAAACGCTTATTTCACCAGATGCAGTCACATACCGGGACCAAATCACAGTGGTCACTCATGCTAAAAAGTGAAAAATCTGCCACTTTAGGGCATAAAAAGACACAAAACCACCTTTTCCATCAAGAAGATGATGATTGCAGCCACTTGGCTGTGAAAAGTGTGCTTTTTGAGCTTTTTACGCTCTGAAAACGCTTATTTCACCAGATGCAGTCACATACCGGGACCAAATCAGAGTGGTCACTCATGCTAAAAAGTGAAAAATCTGCCAAAACAGGGCATAAAAAGACACAAAACCACCTTTTCCATCAAGAAGATGATGATTGCAGCCACTTGGCTGTGAAAAGTGTGCTTTTTGAGCTTTTTACGCTCTGAAAACGCTTATTTCACCATATGCAGTCACATACCGGGACCAAATCACAGTGGTCACTCATGCTAAAAAGTGAAAAATCTGCCAAAACAGGGCATAAAAAGACACAAAACCACCTTTTCCATCAAGAAGATGATGATTGCAGCCACTTGGCTGTGAAAAGTGTGCTTTTTGAGCTTTTTACGCTCTGAAAACGCTTATTTCACCATATGCAGTCACATACCGGGACCAAATCACAGTGGTCACTCATGCTAAAAAGTGAAAAATCTGCCAAAACAGGGCATAAAAAGACACAAAACCACCTTTTCCATCAAGAAGATGATGATTGCAGCCACTTGGCTGTGAAAAGTGTGCTTTTTGAGCTTTTTACGCTCTGAAAACGCTTATTTCACCAGATGCAGTCACATACCGGGACCAAATCACAGTGGTCACTCATGCTAAAAAGTGAAAAATCTGCCACTTTAGGGCATAAAAAGACACAAAACCACCTTTTCCATCAAGAAGATGATGATTGCAGCCACTTGGCTGTGAAAAGTGTGCTTTTTGAGCTTTTTACGCTCTGAAAACGCTTATTTCACCAGATGCAGTCACATACCGGGACCAAATCAGAGTGGTCACTCATGCTAAAAAGTGAAAAATCTGCCAAAACAGGGCATAAAAAGACACAAAACCACCTTTTCCATCAAGAAGATGATGATTGCAGCCACTTGGCTGTGAAAAGTGTGCTTTTTGAGCTTTTTACGCTCTGAAAACGCTTATTTCACCATATGCAGTCACATACCGGGACCAAATCACAGTGGTCACTCATGCTAAAAAGTGAAAAATCTGCCAAAACAGGGCATAAAAAGACACAAAACCACCTTTTCCATCAAGAAGATGATGATTGCAGCCACTTGGCTGTGAAAAGTGTGCTTTTTGAGCTTTTTACGCTCTGAAAACGCTTATTTCACCATATGCAGTCACATACCGGGACCAAATCAGAGTGGTCACTCATGCTAAAAAGTGAAAAATCTGGCAAAACAGGGCATAAAAAGACACAAAACCACCTTTTCCATCAAGAAGATGATGATTGCAGCCACTTGGCTGTGAAAAGTGTGCTTTTTGAGCTTTTTACGCTCTGAAAACGCTTATTTCACCATATGCAGTCACATACCGGGACCAAATCAGAGTGGTCACTCATGCTAAAAAGTGAAAAATCTGCCAAAACAGGGCATAAAAAGACACAAAACCACCTTTTCCATCAAGAAGATGATGATTGCAGCCACTTGGCTGTGAAAAGTGTGCTTTTTGAGCTTTTTACGCTCTGAAAACGCTTATTTCACCAGATGCAGTCACATACCGGGACCAAATCACAGTGGTCACTCATGCTAAAAAGTGAAAAATCTGCCAATTTAGGGCATAAAAAGACACAAAACCACCTTTTCCATCAAGAAGATGATGATTGCAGCCACTTGGCTGTGAAAAGTGTGCTTTTTGAGCTTTTTACGCTCTGAAAACGCTTATTTCACCAGATGCAGTCACATACCGGGACCAAATCACAGTGGTCACTCATGCTAAAAAGTGAAAAATCTGCCACTTTAGGGCATAAAAAGACACAAAACCACCTTTTCCATCAAGAAGATGATGATTGCAGCCACTTGGCTGTGAAAAGTGTGCTTTTTGAGCTTTTTACGCTCTGAAAACGCTTATTTCACCATATGCAGTCACATACCGGGACCAAATCACAGTGGTCACTCATGCTAAAAAGTGAAAAATCTGCCTAAACAGGGCATAAAAAGACACAAAACCACCTTTTCCATCAAGAAGATGATGATTGCAGCCACTTGGCTGTGAAAAGTGTGCTTTTTGAGCTTTTTACGCTCTGAAAACGCTTATTTCACCATATGCAGTCACATACCGGGACCAAATCACAGTGGTCACTGATGCTAAAAAGTGAAAAATCTGCCAATTTAGGCCATAAAAAGACACAAAACCACCTTTTCCTTCAAGAAGATGATGATTGCAGCCACTTGGCTGTGAAAAGTGTGCTTTTTGAGCTTTTTACGCTCTGAAAACGCTTATTTCACCATATGCAGTCACATACCGGGACCAAATCACAGTGGTCACTCATGCTAAAAAGTGAAAAATCTGCCAAAACAGGGCATAAAAAGACACAAAACCACCTTTTCCATCAAGAAGATGATGATTGCAGCCACTTGGCTGTGAAAAGTGTGCTTTTTGAGCTTTTTACGCTCTAAAAACGCTTATTTCACCATATGCAGTCACATACCGGGACCAAATCAGAGTGGTCACTCATGCTAAAAAGTGAAAAATCTGCCAATTTAGGGCATAAAAAGACACAAAACCACCTTTTCCATCAAGAAGATGATGATTGCAGCCACTTGGCTGTGAAAAGTGTGCTTTTTGAGCTTTTTACGCTCTAAAAACGCTTATTTCACCATATGCAGTCACATACCGGGACTAAATCAGAGTGGTCACTCATGCTAAAAAGTGAAAAATCTGCCAATTTAGGGCATAAAAAGACACAAAACCACCTTTTCCATCAAGAAGATGATGATTGCAGCTACTTGGCTGTGAAAAGTGTGCTTTTTGAGCTTTTTACGCTCTAAAAACGCTTATTTCACCATATGCAGTCACATACCGGGACCAAATCAGAGTGGTCACTCATGCTAAAAAGTGAAAAATCTGCCAAAACAGGGCATAAAAAGACACAAAACCACCTTTTCCATCAAGAAGATGATGATTGCAGCCACTTGGCTGTGAAAAGTGTGCTTTTTGAGCTTTTTACGCTCTGAAAACGCTTATTTCACCATATGCAGTCACATACCGGGACCAAATCACAGTGGTCACTCATGCTAAAAAGTGAAAAATCTGCCAAAACAGGGCATAAAAAGACACAAAACCACCTTTTCCATCAAGAAGATGATGATTGCAGCCACTTGGCTGTGAAAAGTGTGCTTTTTGAGCTTTTTACGCTCTGAAAACGCTTATTTCACCATATGCAGTCACATACCGGGACCAAATCACAGTGGTCACTCATGCTAAAAAGTGAAAAATCTGCCAAAACAGGGCATAAAAAGACACAAAACCACCTTTTCCATCAAGAAGATGATGATTGCAGCCACTTGGCTGTGAAAAGTGTGCTTTTTGAGCTTTTTACGCTCTGAAAACGCTTATTTCACCAGATGCAGTCACATACCGGGACCAAATCACAGTGGTCACTCATGCTAAAAAGTGAAAAATCTGCCACTTTAGGGCATAAAAAGACACAAAACCACCTTTTCCATCAAGAAGATGATGATTGCAGCCACTTGGCTGTGAAAAGTGTGCTTTTTGAGCTTTTTACGCTCTGAAAACGCTTATTTCACCAGATGCAGTCACATACCGGGACCAAATCAGAGTGGTCACTCATGCTAAAAAGTGAAAAATCTGCCAAAACAGGGCATAAAAAGACACAAAACCACCTTTTCCATCAAGAAGATGATGATTGCAGCCACTTGGCTGTGAAAAGTGTGCTTTTTGAGCTCTTTACGCTCTGAAAACGCTTATTTCACCATATGCAGTCACATACCGGGACCAAATCAGAGTGGTCACTCATGCTAAAAAGTGAAAAATCTGGCAAAACAGGGCATAAAAAGACACAAAACCACCTTTTCCATCAAGAAGATGATGATTGCAGCCACTTGGCTGTGAAAAGTGTGCTTTTTGAGCTTTTTACGCTCTGAAAACGCTTATTTCACCATATGCAGTCACATACCGGGACCAAATCACAGTGGTCACTCATGCTAAAAAGTGAAAAATCTGCCAAAACAGGGCATAAAAAGACACAAAACCACCTTTTCCATCAAGAAGATGATGATTGCAGCCACTTGGCTGTGAAAAGTGTGCTTTTTGAGCTTTTTACGCTCTGAAAACGCTTATTTCACCATATGCAGTCACATACCGGGACCAAATCACAGTGGTCACTCATGCTAAAAAGTGAAAAATCTGCCAAAACAGGGCATAAAAAGACACAAAACCACCTTTTCCATCAAGAAGATGATGATTGCAGCCACTTGGCTGTGAAAAGTGTGCTTTTTGAGCTTTTTACGCTCTGAAAACGCTTATTTCACCAGATGCAGTCACATACCGGGACCAAATCAGAGTGGTCACTCATGCTAAAAAGTGAAAAATCTGCCAATTTAGGGCATAAAAAGACACAAAACCACCTTTTCCATCAAGAAGATGATGATTGCAGCCACTTGGCTGTGAAAAGTGTGCTTTTTGAGCTTTTTACGCTCTGAAAACGCTTATTTCACCATATGCAGTCACATACCGGGACCAAATCACAGTGGTCACTCATGCTAAAAAGTGAAAAATCTGCCAAAACAGGGCATAAAAAGACACAAAACCACCTTTTCCATCAAGAAGATGATGATTGCAGCCACTTGGCTGTGAAAAGTGTGCTTTTTGAGCTTTTTACGCTCTGAAAACGCTTATTTCACCATATGCAGTCACATACCGGGACCAAATCACAGTGGTCACTCATGCTAAAAAGTGAAAAATCTGCCAAAACAGGGCATAAAAAGACACAAAACCACCTTTTCTATCAAGAAGATGATGATTGCAGCCACTTGGCTGTGAAAAGTGTGCTTTTTGAGCTTTTTACGCTCTGAAAACGCTTATTTCACCATATGCAGTCACATACCGGGACCAAATCACAGTGGTCACTCATGCTAAAAAGTGAAAAATCTGCCAAAACAGGGCATAAAAAGACACAAAACCACCTTTTCCATCAAGAAGATGATGATTGCAGCCACTTGGCTGTGAAAAGTGTGCTTTTTGAGCTTTTTACGCTCTGAAAACGCTTATTTCACCATATGCAGTCACATACCGGGACCAAATCACAGTGGTCACTCATGCTAAAAAGTGAAAAATCTGCCAAAACAGGGCATAAAAAGACACAAAACCACCTTTTCCATCAAGAAGATGATGATTGCAGCCACTTGGCTGTGAAAAGTGTGCTTTTTGAGCTTTTTACGCTCTGAAAACGCTTATTTCACCATATGCAGTCACATACCGGGACCAAATCACAGTGGTCACTCATGCTAAAAAGTGAAAAATCTGCCAAAACAGGGCATAAAAAGACACAAAACCACCTTTTCCATCAAGAAGATGATGATTGCAGCCACTTGGCTGTGAAAAGTGTGCTTTTTGAGCTTTTTACGCTCTGAAAACGCTTATTTCACCATATGCAGTCACATACCGGGACCAAATCACAGTGGTCACTCATGCTAAAAAGTGAAAAATCTGGCAAAACAGGGCATAAAAAGACACAAAACCACCTTTTCCATCAAGAAGATGATGATTGCAGCCACTTGGCTGTGAAAAGTGTGCTTTTTGAGCTTTTTACGCTCTGAAAACGCTTATTTCACCATATGCAGTCACATACCGGGACCAAATCACAGTGGTCACTCATGCTAAAAAGTGAAAAATCTGGCAAAACAGGGCATAAAAAGACACAAAACCACCTTTTCCATCAAGAAGATGATGATTGCAGCCACTTGGCTGTGAAAAGTGTGCTTTTTGAGCTTTTTACGCTCTGAAAACGCTTATTTCACCATATGCAGTCACATACCGGGACCAAATCACAGTGGTCACTCATGCTAAAAAGTGAAAAATCTGGCAAAACAGGGCATAAAAAGACACAAAACCTCCTTTTCCATCAAGAAGATGATGATTGCAGCCACTTGGCTGTGAAAAGTGTGCTTTTTGAGCTTTTTACGCTCTGAAAACGCTTATTTCACCATATGCAGTCACATACCGGGACCAAATCACAGTGGTCACTGATGCTAAAAAGTGAAAAATCTGCCAATTTAGGGCATAAAAAGACACAAAACCACCTTTTCCATCAAGAAGATGATGATTGCAGCCACTTGGCTGTGAAAAGTGTGCTTTTTGAGCTTTTTACGCTCTGAAAACGCTTATTTCACCATATGCAGTCACATACCGGGACCAAATCACAGTGGTCACTCATGCTAAAAAGTGAAAAATCTGCCAAAACAGGGCATAAAAAGACACAAAACCACCTTTTCCATCAAGAAGATGATGATTGCAGCCACTTGGCTGTGAAAAGTGTGCTTTTTGAGCTTTTTACGCTCTGAAAACGCTTATTTCACCAGATGCAGTCACATACCGGGACCAAATCAGAGTGGTCACTCATGCTAAAAAGTGAAAAATCTGCCAATTTAGGGCATAAAAAGACACAAAACCACCTTTTCCATCAAGAAGATGATGATTGCAGCCACTTGGCTGTGAAAAGTGTGCTTTTTGAGCTTTTTACGCTCTGAAAACGCTTATTTCACCATATGCAGTCACATACCGGGACCAAATCACAGTGGTCACTCATGCTAAAAAGTGAAAAATCTGCCAAAACAGGGCATAAAAAGACACAAAACCACCTTTTCCATCAAGAAGATGATGATTGCAGCCACTTGGCTGTGAAAAGTGTGCTTTTTGAGCTTTTTACGCTCTGAAAACGCTTATTTCACCATATGCAGTCACATACCGGGACCAAATCACAGTGGTCACTCATGCTAAAAAGTGAAAAATCTGGCAAAACAGGGCATAAAAAGACACAAAACCACCTTTTCCATCAAGAAGATGATGATTGCAGCCACTTGGCTGTGAAAAGTGTGCTTTTTGAGCTTTTTACGCTCTGAAAACGCTTATTTCACCATATGCAGTCACATACCGGGACCAAATCACAGTGGTCACTCATGCTAAAAAGTGAAAAATCTGGCAAAACAGGGCATAAAAAGACACAAAACCACCTTTTCCATCAAGAAGATGATGATTGCAGCCACTTGGCTGTGAAAAGTGTGCTTTTTGAGCTTTTTACGCTCTGAAAACGCTTATTTCACCATATGCAGTCACATACCGGGACCAAATCACAGTGGTCACTCATGCTAAAAAGTGAAAAATCTGGCAAAACAGGGCATAAAAAGACACAAAACCTCCTTTTCCATCAAGAAGATGATGATTGCAGCCACTTGGCTGTGAAAAGTGTGCTTTTTGAGCTTTTTACGCTCTGAAAACGCTTATTTCACCATATGCAGTCACATACCGGGACCAAATCACAGTGGTCACTGATGCTAAAAAGTGAAAAATCTGCCAATTTAGGGCATAAAAAGACACAAAACCTCCTTTTCCATCAAGAAGATGATGATTGCAGCCACTTGGCTGTGAAAAGTGTGCTTTTTGAGCTTTTTACGCTCTGAAAACGCTTATTTCACCATATGCAGTCACATACCGGGACCAAATCACAGTGGTCACTGATGCTAAAAAGTGAAAAATCTGCCAAAACAGGGCATAAAAAGACACAAAACCTCCTTTTCCATCAAGAAGATGATGATTGCAGCCACTTGGCTGTGAAAAGTGTGCTTTTTGAGCTTTTTACGCTCTGAAAACGCTTATTTCACCATATGCAGTCACATACCGGGACCAAATCAGAGTGGTCACTCATGCTAAAAAGTGAAAAATCTGCCAATTTAGGGCATAAAAAGACACAAAACCACCTTTTCCATCAAGAAGATGATGATTGCAGCCACTTGGCTGTGAAAAGGGTGCTTTTTGAGCTCTTTACGCTCTGAAAACGCTTATTTCACCATATGCAGTCACATACCGGGACCAAATCAGAGTGGTCACTCATGCTAAAAAGTGAAAAATCTGCCAAAACAGGGCATAAAAAGACACAAAACCACCTTTTCCATCAAGAAGATGATGATTGCAGCCACTTGGCTGTGAAAAGTGTGCTTTTTGAGCTCTTTACGCTCTGAAAACGCTTATTTCACCATATGCAGTCACATACCGGGACCAAATCAGAGTGGTCACTCATGCTAAAAAGTGAAAAATCTGGCAAAACAGGGCATAAAAAGACACAAAACCACCTTTTCCATCAAGAAGATGATGATTGCAGCCACTTGGCTGTGAAAAGTGTGCTTTTTGAGCTTTTTACGCTCTGAAAACGCTTATTTCACCATATGCAGTCACATACCGGGACCAAATCACAGTGGTCACTCATGCTAAAAAGTGAAAAATCTGCCAAAACAGGGCATAAAAAGACACAAAACCACCTTTTCCATCAAGAAGATGATGATTGCAGCCACTTGGCTGTGAAAAGTGTGCTTTTTGAGCTTTTTACGCTCTGAAAACGCTTATTTCACCATATGCAGTCACATACCGGGACCAAATCACAGTGTTCACTCATGCTAAAAAGTGAAAAATCTGGCAAAACAGGGCATAAAAAGACACAAAACCACCTTTTCCATCAAGAAGATGATGATTGCAGCCACTTGGCTGTGAAAAGTGTGCTTTTTGAGCTTTTTACGCTCTGAAAACGCTTATTTCACCATATGCAGTCACATACCGGGACCAAATCACAGTGGTCACTGATGCTAAAAAGTGAAAAATCTGCCAATTTAGGGCATAAAAAGACACAAAACCTCCTTTTCCATCAAGAAGATGATGATTGCAGCCACTTGGCTGTGAAAAGTGTGCTTTTTGAGCTTTTTACGCTCTGAAAACGCTTATTTCACCATATGCAGTCACATACCGGGACCAAATCACAGTGGTCACTGATGCTAAAAAGTGAAAAATCTGCCAAAACAGGGCATAAAAAGACACAAAACCTCCTTTTCCATCAAGAAGATGATGATTGCAGCCACTTGGCTGTGAAAAGTGTGCTTTTTGAGCTTTTTACGCTCTGAAAACGCTTATTTCACCATATGCAGTCACATACCGGGACCAAATCACAGTGGTCACTCATGCTAAAAAGTGAAAAATCTGCCAAAACAGGGCATAAAAAGACACAAAACCACCTTTTCCATCAAGAAGATGATGATTGCAGCCACTTGGCTGTGAAAAGTGTGCTTTTTGAGCTTTTTACGCTCTGAAAACGCTTATTTCACCAGATGCAGTCACATACCGGGACCAAATCAGAGTGGTCACTCATGCTAAAAAGTGAAAAATCTGGCAAAACAGGGCATAAAAAGACACAAAACCACCTTTTCCATCAAGAAGATGATGATTGCAGCCACTTGGCTGTGAAAAGTGTGCTTTTTGAGCTTTTTACGCTCTGAAAACGCTTATTTCACCATATGCAGTCACATACCGGGACCAAATCACAGTGGTCACTCATGCTAAAAAGTGAAAAATCTGCCAAAACAGGGCATAAAAAGACACAAAACCACCTTTTCTATCAAGAAGATGATGATTGCAGCCACTTGGCTGTGAAAAGTGTGCTTTTTGAGCTTTTTACGCTCTGAAAACGCTTATTTCACCATATGCAGTCACATACCGGGACCAAATCACAGTGGTCACTCATGCTAAAAAGTGAAAAATCTGCCAAAACAGGGCATAAAAAGACACAAAACCACCTTTTCCATCAAGAAGATGATGATTGCAGCCACTTGGCTGTGAAAAGTGTGCTTTTTGAGCTTTTTACGCTCTGAAAACGCTTATTTCACCATATGCAGTCACATACCGGGACCAAATCACAGTGGTCACTCATGCTAAAAAGTGAAAAATCTGCCAAAACAGGGCATAAAAAGACACAAAACCACCTTTTCCATCAAGAAGATGATGATTGCAGCCACTTGGCTGTGAAAAGTGTGCTTTTTGAGCTTTTTACGCTCTGAAAACGCTTATTTCACCAGATGCAGTCACATACCGGGACCAAATCACAGTGGTCACTCATGCTAAAAAGTGAAAAATCTGCCACTTTAGGGCATAAAAAGACACAAAACCACCTTTTCCATCAAGAAGATGATGATTGCAGCCACTTGGCTGTGAAAAGTGTGCTTTTTGAGCTTTTTACGCTCTGAAAACGCTTATTTCACCAGATGCAGTCACATACCGGGACCAAATCAGAGTGGTCACTCATGCTAAAAAGTGAAAAATCTGCCAAAACAGGGCATAAAAAGACACAAAACCACCTTTTCCATCAAGAAGATGATGATTGCAGCCACTTGGCTGTGAAAAGTGTGCTTTTTGAGCTTTTTACGCTCTGAAAACGCTTATTTCACCATATGCAGTCACATACCGGGACCAAATCACAGTGGTCACTCATGCTAAAAAGTGAAAAATCTGCCAAAACAGGGCATAAAAAGACACAAAACCACCTTTTCCATCAAGAAGATGATGATTGCAGCCACTTGGCTGTGAAAAGTGTGCTTTTTGAGCTTTTTACGCTCTAAAAACGCTTATTTCACCATATGCAGTCACATACCGGGACCAAATCAGAGTGGTCACTCATGCTAAAAAGTGAAAAATCTGCCAATTTAGGGCATAAAAAGACACAAAACCACCTTTTCCATCAAGAAGATGATGATTGCAGCCACTTGGCTGTGAAAAGTGTGCTTTTTGAGCTTTTTACGCTCTAAAAACGCTTATTTCACCATATGCAGTCACATACCGGGACCAAATCAGAGTGGTCACTCATGCTAAAAAGTGAAAAATCTGCCAAAACAGGGCATAAAAAGACACAAAACCACCTTTTCCATCAAGAAGATGATGATTGCAGCCACTTGGCTGTGAAAAGTGTGCTTTTTGAGCTTTTTACGCTCTGAAAACGCTTATTTCACCATATGCAGTCACATACCGGGACCAAATCACAGTGGTCACTCATGCTAAAAAGTGAAAAATCTGCCAAAACAGGGCATAAAAAGACACAAAACCACCTTTTCCATCAAGAAGATGATGATTGCAGCCACTTGGCTGTGAAAAGTGTGCTTTTTGAGCTTTTTACGCTCTGAAAACGCTTATTTCACCATATGCAGTCACATACCGGGACCAAATCACAGTGGTCACTCATGCTAAAAAGTGAAAAATCTGCCAAAACAGGGCATAAAAAGACACAAAACCACCTTTTCCATCAAGAAGATGATGATTGCAGCCACTTGGCTGTGAAAAGTGTGCTTTTTGAGCTTTTTACGCTCTGAAAACGCTTATTTCACCAGATGCAGTCACATACCGGGACCAAATCACAGTGGTCACTCATGCTAAAAAGTGAAAAATCTGCCACTTTAGGGCATAAAAAGACACAAAACCACCTTTTCCATCAAGAAGATGATGATTGCAGCCACTTGGCTGTGAAAAGTGTGCTTTTTGAGCTTTTTACGCTCTGAAAACGCTTATTTCACCAGATGCAGTCACATACCGGGACCAAATCAGAGTGGTCACTCATGCTAAAAAGTGAAAAATCTGCCAAAACAGGGCATAAAAAGACACAAAACCACCTTTTCCATCAAGAAGATGATGATTGCAGCCACTTGGCTGTGAAAAGTGTGCTTTTTGAGCTTTTTACGCTCTGAAAACGCTTATTTCACCATATGCAGTCACATACCGGGACCAAATCACAGTGGTCACTCATGCTAAAAAGTGAAAAATCTGCCAAAACAGGGCATAAAAAGACACAAAACCACCTTTTCCATCAAGAAGATGATGATTGCAGCCACTTGGCTGTGAAAAGTGTGCTTTTTGAGCTTTTTACGCTCTGAAAACGCTTATTTCACCATATGCAGTCACATACCGGGACCAAATCACAGTGGTCACTCATGCTAAAAAGTGAAAAATCTGCCAAAACAGGGCATAAAAAGACACAAAACCACCTTTTCCATCAAGAAGATGATGATTGCAGCCACTTGGCTGTGAAAAGTGTGCTTTTTGAGCTTTTTACGCTCTGAAAACGCTTATTTCACCAGATGCAGTCACATACCGGGACCAAATCAGAGTGGTCACTCATGCTAAAAAGTGAAAAATCTGCCAAAACAGGGCATAAAAAGACACAAAACCACCTTTTCCATCAAGAAGATGATGATTGCAGCCACTTGGCTGTGAAAAGTGTGCTTTTTGAGCTTTTTACGCTCTGAAAACGCTTATTTCACCATATGCAGTCACATACCGGGACCAAATCACAGTGGTCACTCATGCTAAAAAGTGAAAAATCTGCCAAAACAGGGCATAAAAAGACACAAAACCACCTTTTCCATCAAGAAGATGATGATTGCAGCCACTTGGCTGTGAAAAGTGTGCTTTTTGAGCTTTTTACGCTCTGAAAACGCTTATTTCACCATATGCAGTCACATACCGGGACCAAATCACAGTGGTCACTCATGCTAAAAAGTGAAAAATCTGCCAAAACAGGGCATAAAAAGACACAAAACCACCTTTTCCATCAAGAAGATGATGATTGCAGCCACTTGGCTGTGAAAAGTGTGCTTTTTGAGCTTTTTACGCTCTGAAAACGCTTATTTCACCATATGCAGTCACATACCGGGACCAAATCAGAGTGGTCACTCATGCTAAAAAGTGAAAAATCTGGCAAAACAGGGCATAAAAAGACACAAAACCACCTTTTCCATCAAGAAGATGATGATTGCAGCCACTTGGCTGTGAAAAGTGTGCTTTTTGAGCTTTTTACGCTCTGAAAACGCTTATTTCACCATATGCAGTCACATACCGGGACCAAATCAGAGTGGTCACTCATGCTAAAAAGTGAAAAATCTGGCAAAACAGGGCATAAAAAGACACAAAACCACCTTTTCCATCAAGAAGATGATGATTGCAGCCACTTGGCTGTGAAAAGTGTGCTTTTTGAGCTTTTTACGCTCTGAAAACGCTTATTTCACCAGATGCAGTCACATACCGGGACCAAATCAGAGTGGTCACTCATGCTAAAAAGTGAAAAATCTGCCAAAACAGGGCATAAAAAGACACAAAACCACCTTTTCCATCAAGAAGATGATGATTGCAGCCACTTGGCTGTGAAAAGTGTGCTTTTTGAGCTTTTTACGCTCTGAAAACGCTTATTTCACCAGATGCAGTCACATACCGGGACCAAATCAGAGTGGTCACTCATGCTAAAAAGTGAAAAATCTGCCAATTTAGGGCATAAAAAGACACAAAACCACCTTTTCCATCAAGAAGATGATGATTGCAGCCACTTGGCTGTGAAAAGTGTGCTTTTTGAGCTTTTTACGCTCTGAAAACGCTTATTTCACCATATGCAGTCACATACCGGGACCAAATCACAGTGGTCACTCATGCTAAAAAGTGAAAAATCTGCCAAAACAGGGCATAAAAAGACACAAAACCACCTTTTCCATCAAGAAGATGATGATTGCAGCCACTTGGCTGTGAAAAGTGTGCTTTTTGAGCTTTTTACGCTCTGAAAACGCTTATTTCACCATATGCAGTCACATACCGGGACCAAATCACAGTGGTCACTCATGCTAAAAAGTGAAAAATCTGCCAAAACAGGGCATAAAAAGACACAAAACCACCTTTTCCATCAAGAAGATGATGATTGCAGCCACTTGGCTGTGAAAAGTGTGCTTTTTGAGCTTTTTACGCTCTGAAAACGCTTATTTCACCATATGCAGTCACATACCGGGACCAAATCACAGTGGTCACTCATGCTAAAAAGTGAAAAATCTGCCAAAACAGGGCATAAAAAGACACAAAACCACCTTTTCCATCAAGAAGATGATGATTGCAGCCACTTGGCTGTGAAAAGTGTGCTTTTTGAGCTTTTTACGCTCTGAAAACGCTTATTTCACCATATGCAGTCACATACCGGGACCAAATCAGAGTGGTCACTCATGCTAAAAAGTGAAAAATCTGCCAAAACAGGGCATAAAAAGACACAAAACCACCTTTTCCATCAAGAAGATGATGATTGCAGCCACTTGGCTGTGAAAAGTGTGCTTTTTGAGCTTTTTACGCTCTGAAAACGCTTATTTCACCATATGCAGTCACATACCGGGACCAAATCACAGTGGTCACTCATGCTAAAAAGTGAAAAATCTGCCAAAACAGGGCATAAAAAGACACAAAACCACCTTTTCCATCAAGAAGATGATGATTGCAGCCACTTGGCTGTGAAAAGTGTGCTTTTTGAGCTTTTTACGCTCTGAAAACGCTTATTTCACCATATGCAGTCACATACCGGGACCAAATCACAGTGGTCACTCATGCTAAAAAGTGAAAAATCTGCCAAAACAGGGCATAAAAAGACACAAAACCACCTTTTCCATCAAGAAGATGATGATTGCAGCCACTTGGCTGTGAAAAGTGTGCTTTTTGAGCTTTTTACGCTCTGAAAACGCTTATTTCACCATATGCAGTCACATACCGGGACCAAATCACAGTGGTCACTCATGCTAAAAAGTGAAAAATCTGCCAAAACAGGGCATAAAAAGACACAAAACCACCTTTTCCATCAAGAAGATGATGATTGCAGCCACTTGGCTGTGAAAAGTGTGCTTTTTGAGCTTTTTACGCTCTGAAAACGCTTATTTCACCATATGCAGTCACATACCGGGACCAAATCACAGTGGTCACTCATGCTAAAAAGTGAAAAATCTGCCAAAACAGGGCATAAAAAGACACAAAACCACCTTTTCCATCAAGAAGATGATGATTGCAGCCACTTGGCTGTGAAAAGTGTGCTTTTTGAGCTTTTTACGCTCTGAAAACGCTTATTTCACCATATGCAGTCACATACCGGGACCAAATCAGAGTGGTCACTCATGCTAAAAAGTGAAAAATCTGCCAAAACAGGGCATAAAAAGACACAAAACCACCTTTTCCATCAAGAAGATGATGATTGCAGCCACTTGGCTGTGAAAAGTGTGCTTTTTGAGCTTTTTACGCTCTGAAAACGCTTATTTCACCATATGCAGTCACATACCGGGACCAAATCACAGTGGTCACTCATGCTAAAAAGTGAAAAATCTGCCAAAACAGGGCATAAAAAGACACAAAACCACCTTTTCCATCAAGAAGATGATGATTGCAGCCACTTGGCTGTGAAAAGTGTGCTTTTTGAGCTTTTTACGCTCTGAAAACGCTTATTTCACCATATGCAGTCACATACCGGGACCAAATCACAGTGGTCACTCATGCTAAAAAGTGAAAAATCTGGCAAAACAGGGCATAAAAAGACACAAAACCACCTTTTCCATCAAGAAGATGATGATTGCAGCCACTTGGCTGTGAAAAGTGTGCTTTTTGAGCTTTTTACGCTCTGAAAACGCTTATTTCACCATATGCAGTCACATACCGGGACCAAATCACAGTGGTCACTCATGCTAAAAAGTGAAAAATCTGGCAAAACAGGGCATAAAAAGACACAAAACCTCCTTTTCCATCAAGAAGATGATGATTGCAGCCACTTGGCTGTGAAAAGTGTGCTTTTTGAGCTTTTTACGCTCTGAAAACGCTTATTTCACCATATGCAGTCACATACCGGGACCAAATCACAGTGGTCACTCATGCTAAAAAGTGAAAAATCTGGCAAAACAGGGCATAAAAAGACACAAAACCTCCTTTTCCATCAAGAAGATGATGATTGCAGCCACTTGGCTGTGAAAAGTGTGCTTTTTGAGCTTTTTACGCTCTGAAAACGCTTATTTCACCATATGCAGTCACATACCGGGACCAAATCACAGTGGTCACTGATGCTAAAAAGTGAAAAATCTGCCAATTTAGGGCATAAAAAGACACAAAACCTCCTTTTCCATCAAGAAGATGATGATTGCAGCCACTTGGCTGTGAAAAGTGTGCTTTTTGAGCTTTTTACGCTCTGAAAACGCTTATTTCACCATATGCAGTCACATACCGGGACCAAATCACAGTGGTCACTGATGCTAAAAAGTGAAAAATCTGCCAAAACAGGGCATAAAAAGACACAAAACCTCCTTTTCCATCAAGAAGATGATGATTGCAGCCACTTGGCTGTGAAAAGTGTGCTTTTTGAGCTTTTTACGCTCTGAAAACGCTTATTTCACCATATGCAGTCACATACCGGGACCAAATCAGAGTGGTCACTCATGCTAAAAAGTGAAAAATCTGCCAATTTAGGGCATAAAAAGACACAAAACCACCTTTTCCATCAAGAAGATGATGATTGCAGCCACTTGGCTGTGAAAAGGGTGCTTTTTGAGCTCTTTACGCTCTGAAAACGCTTATTTCACCATATGCAGTCACATACCGGGACCAAATCAGAGTGGTCACTCATGCTAAAAAGTGAAAAATCTGCCAAAACAGGGCATAAAAAGACACAAAACCACCTTTTCCATCAAGAAGATGATGATTGCAGCCACTTGGCTGTGAAAAGTGTGCTTTTTGAGCTCTTTACGCTCTGAAAACGCTTATTTCACCATATGCAGTCACATACCGGGACCAAATCAGAGTGGTCACTCATGCTAAAAAGTGAAAAATCTGGCAAAACAGGGCATAAAAAGACACAAAACCACCTTTTCCATCAAGAAGATGATGATTGCAGCCACTTGGCTGTGAAAAGTGTGCTTTTTGAGCTTTTTACGCTCTGAAAACGCTTATTTCACCATATGCAGTCACATACCGGGACCAAATCACAGTGGTCACTCATGCTAAAAAGTGAAAAATCTGCCAAAACAGGGCATAAAAAGACACAAAACCACCTTTTCCATCAAGAAGATGATGATTGCAGCCACTTGGCTGTGAAAAGTGTGCTTTTTGAGCTTTTTACGCTCTGAAAACGCTTATTTCACCATATGCAGTCACATACCGGGACCAAATCACAGTGTTCACTCATGCTAAAAAGTGAAAAATCTGGCAAAACAGGGCATAAAAAGACACAAAACCACCTTTTCCATCAAGAAGATGATGATTGCAGCCACTTGGCTGTGAAAAGTGTGCTTTTTGAGCTTTTTACGCTCTGAAAACGCTTATTTCACCATATGCAGTCACATACCGGGACCAAATCAGAGTGGTCACTCATGCTAAAAAGTGAAAAATCTGCCAAAACAGGGCATAAAAAGACACAAAACCACCTTTTCCATCAAGAAGATGATGATTGCAGCCACTTGGCTGTGAAAAGTGTGCTTTTTGAGCTTTTTACGCTCTGAAAACGCTTATTTCACCA
The DNA here is from genome assembly GCF_056507025.1 of Lutjanus erythropterus. Classification (NCBI taxonomy): domain Eukaryota; kingdom Metazoa; phylum Chordata; class Actinopteri; order Lutjaniformes; family Lutjanidae; genus Lutjanus; species Lutjanus erythropterus. Next base: position 293,920 of record NC_139343.1, read on the forward strand.
TATGCAGTCACATACCGGGACCAAATCACAGTGGTCACTCATGCTAAAAAGTGAAAAATCTGCCAAAACAGGGCATAAAAAGACACAAAACCACCTTTTCCATCAAGAAGATGATGATTGCAGCCACTTGGCTGTGAAAAGTGTGCTTTTTGAGCTTTTTACGCTCTGAAAACGCTTATTTCACCAGATGCAGTCACATACCGGGACCAAATCAGAGTGGTCACTCATGCTAAAAAGTGAAAAATCTGCCAATTTAGGGCATAAAAAGACACAAAACCACCTTTTCCATCAAGAAGATGATGATTGCAGCCACTTGGCTGTGAAAAGTGTGCTTTTTGAGCTTTTTACGCTCTGAAAACGCTTATTTCACCATATGCAGTCACATACCGGGACCAAATCACAGTGGTCACTCATGCTAAAAAGTGAAAAATCTGCCAAAACAGGGCATAAAAAGACACAAAACCACCTTTTCCATCAAGAAGATGATGATTGCAGCCACTTGGCTGTGAAAAGTGTGCTTTTTGAGCTTTTTACGCTCTGAAAACGCTTATTTCACCATATGCAGTCACATACCGGGACCAAATCACAGTGGTCACTCATGCTAAAAAGTGAAAAATCTGCCAAAACAGGGCATAAAAAGACACAAAACCACCTTTTCCATCAAGAAGATGATGATTGCAGCCACTTGGCTGTGAAAAGTGTGCTTTTTGAGCTTTTTACGCTCTGAAAACGCTTATTTCACCATATGCAGTCACATACCGGACCAAATCACAGTGGTCACTCATGCTAAAAAGTGAAAAATCTGCCAAAACAGGGCATAAAAAGACACAAAACCACCTTTTCCATCAAGAAGATGATGATTGCAGCCACTTGGCTGTGAAAAGTGTGCTTTTTGAGCTTTTTACGCTCTGAAAACGCTTATTTCACCATATGCAGTCACATACCGGGACCAAATCACAGTGGTCACTCATGCTAAAAAGTGAAAAATCTGCCAAAACAGGGCATAAAAAGACACAAAACCACCTTTTCCATCAAGAAGATGATGATTGCAGCCACTTGGCTGTGAAAAGTGTGCTTTTTGAGCTTTTTACGCTCTGAAAACGCTTATTTCACCATATGCAGTCACATACCGGGACCAAATCACAGTGGTCACTCATGCTAAAAAGTGAAAAATCTGCCAAAACAGGGCATAAAAAGACACAAAACCACCTTTTCCATCAAGAAGATGATGATTGCAGCCACTTGGCTGTGAAAAGTGTGCTTTTTGAGCTTTTTACGCTCTGAAAACGCTTATTTCACCATATGCAGTCACATACCGGGACCAAATCACAGTGGTCACTCATGCTAAAAAGTGAAAAATCTGCCAAAACAGGGCATAAAAGACACAAAACCACCTTTTCCATCAAGAAGATGATGATTGCAGCCACTTGGCTGTGAAAAGTGTGCTTTTTGAGCTTTTTACGCTCTGAAAACGCTTATTTCACCATATGCAGTCACATACCGGGACCAAATCACAGTGGTCACTCATGCTAAAAAGTGAAAAATCTGCCAAAACAGGGCATAAAAAGACACAAAACCACCTTTTCCATCAAGAAGATGATGATTGCAGCCACTTGGCTGTGAAAAGTGTGCTTTTTGAGCTTTTTACGCTCTGAAAACGCTTATTTCACCATATGCAGTCACATACCGGGACCAAATCACAGTGGTCACTCATGCTAAAAAGTGAAAAATCTGCCAAAACAGGGCATAAAAAGACACAAAACCACCTTTTCCATCAAGAAGATGATGATTGCAGCCACTTGGCTGTGAAAAGTGTGCTTTTTGAGCTTTTTACGCTCTGAAAACGCTTATTTCACCATATGCAGTCACATACCGGGACCAAATCACAGTGGTCACTCATGCTAAAAAGTGAAAAATCTGCCAAAACAGGGCATAAAAAGACACAAAACCACCTTTTCCATCAAGAAGATGATGATTGCAGCCACTTGGCTGTGAAAAGTGTGCTTTTTGAGCTTTTTACGCTCTGAAAACGCTTATTTCACCATATGCAGTCACATACCGGGACCAAATCAGAGTGGTCACTCATGCTAAAAAGTGAAAAATCTGCCAAATCAGGGCATAAAAAGACACAAAACCACCTTTTCCATCAAGAAGATGATGATTGCAGCCACTTGGCTGTGAAAAGTGTGCTTTTTGAGCTTTTTACGCTCTGAAAACGCTTATTTCACCATATGCAGTCACATACCGGGACAAATCACAGTGGTCACTCATGCTAAAAAGTGAAAATCTGCCAAAACAGGGCATAAAAAGACACAAAACCACCTTTTCCATCAAGAAGATGATGATTGCAGCCACTTGGCTGTGAAAAGTGTGCTTTTTGAGCTTTTTACGCTCTGAAAACGCTTATTTCACCATATGCAGTCACATACCGGGACCAAATCACAGTGGTCACTCATGCTAAAAAGTGAAAAATCTGCCAAAACAGGGCATAAAAAGACACAAAACCACCTTTTCCATCAAGAAGATGATGATTGCAGCCACTTGGCTGTGAAAAGTGTGCTTTTTGAGCTTTTACGCTCTGAAAACGCTTATTTCACCATATGCAGTCACATACCGGGACCAAATCACAGTGGTCACTCATGCTAAAAAGTGAAAAATCTGCCAAAACAGGGCATAAAAAGACACAAAACCACCTTTTCCATCAAGAAGATGATGATTGCAGCCACTTGGCTGTGAAAAGTGTGCTTTTTGAGCTTTTTACGCTCTGAAAACGCTTATTTCACCATATGCAGTCACATACCGGGACCAAATCACAGTGGTCACTCATGCTAAAAAGTGAAAAATCTGCCAAAACAGGGCATAAAAAGACACAAAACCACCTTTTCCATCAAGAAGATGATGATTGCAGCCACTTGGCTGTGAAAAGTGTGCTTTTTGAGCTTTTTACGCTCTGAAAACGCTTATTTCACCATATGCAGTCACATACCGGGACCAAATCACAGTGGTCACTCATGCTAAAAAGTGAAAATCTGCCAAAACAGGGCATAAAAGACACAAAACCACCTTTCCATCAAGAAGATGATGATTGCAGCCACTTGGCTGTGAAAAGTGTGCTTTTTGAGCTTTTTACGCTCTGAAAACGCTTATTTCACCATATGCAGTCACATACCGGGACCAAATCACAGTGGTCACTCATGCTAAAAAGTGAAAAATCTGCCAAAACAGGGCATAAAAAGACACAAAACCACCTTTTCCATCAAGAAGATGATGATTGCAGCCACTTGGCTGTGAAAAGTGGTGCTTTTGAGCTTTTACGCTCTGAAAACGCTTATTTCACCATATGCAGTCACATTACCGGTACAAATCAGAGTGGTCACTCATGCTAAAAAGTGAAAAATCTGGCAAAACAGGGCATATAAAGACACAAAACCACCTTTTCCATCAAGAAGATGATGATTGCAGCCACTTGGCTGTGAAAAGTGTGCTTTTTGAGCTTTTACGCTCTGAAAACGCTTATTTCACCATATGCAGTCACATACCGGGACCAAATCACAGTGGTCACTCATGCTAAAAAGTGAAAAATCTGCCAAACAGGGCATAAAAAGACACAAAACCACCTTTT